>NW_008794603.1:1733955-1760244 GCF_000699145.1 Aptenodytes forsteri | reverse complement strand
GAAGAAAAAAAAACACAAGTCAATACCTTTTAATGTTTTTTTTCATGAGATAAATGTATGTTTGCAGTTGGCAGGAAAAATGCCTAAATGTCACTGAAATTCTTACCTGCTTAAGGTTGGTTTTTTTTTTTCCATCTTATTCTTAACTCCTGCGTCGTTGATTTAAGTATCCTCTGTAATCTATAATTGTAAAAACATTTTGAAAAATTAAAATGCTTACGCACTCGTATCCATTCGTTACTACTGAGGTGTTAAAATAATTTATTCCATTATATTAACGATTGCTTGATGCATCAAAAGATAATTTGCCATGTAATTTTGTTAAACCTGAAACTGTAGCATATTTTCTTGATAATACCATTAATATATCAAGAGTAAATAAAATGTTTAGTGCTAGGCACATTAATTATCGCCTTCATCTACTGGTGTTTAAAACTAAGAAATAATTAAATGTGCTTTAATAAGATATGGTTCTGGGAAAGCAGGATCATTTATGAATTGCTAGAGGTGCGTACAGCTGCCTTTCCCTTGAGAGGAGGAATTTATGCCGAACACCCCGCTGATTGTTCAGGAGGTAAAGAACCAATAGCTGCATGTACAGAGGTTTAATTTAAAGTGTGTTTCTCACTAGGCTGCTCACAACACTTAATTAAACTCTGCTGTTTTGGCAATGACAAATGCTGTAGTGCAAAAGGAACCAGAGTAGCAGTGACTGAGAAGCTTTCGTAATTTCTTTCATGTGCACTGGCAGCCAGATCCAGGTCAGGAGAAAAGGAAAGAATAAAAGAAGATTTATTTAAGGTGTTTGAAGGAAGTTGCCACTTTGCAGCATCCGTGTTAATTCCCGAAGAAGGTTTCCTTACGGGTGGGTTCCATCAGCCCGTCTTTGCAGATATTACGGCATGTGGCCACGGAAAACAATTTGCCACTCAGCCTTTTCATCTGAGATGCTCCTATTCATCGTGTTGGGCCCATGGTTAAAAAAGTCAAAACCAGAGGAGGCTGGCACGTGCCTGGCTGTTCCTTTCCTTACCCAGCCGCAACTCCTCTTGACTTCAGATGGGCCCATTAGTACCGCGTTGGAGTACGCAGTGCTTATACGCTGAAAGGACGGTGATTACAGGCGAGATAGATAATCACGGATTTAGACAGATTGTGTCACTCCCTATTCAGATAGATTTTTAAATAGGCACCTTTCTTTCAAGTCAATAAAAAAACCCCCAATTTTTTCACATTTCTCCTATGAAATTCCAACCTGAAATGTGAGGAAACACTCTTTCGTAGATATTTTTAGCTTCAAGTCCTTTATTTTAGGCATACGTGGACATAAATGGTATTGCATGTTAAACCACAGTCTCTTCTGCTTTTAATTCACTGTTCCCCTGTACACCTGTCGTTTAAGAAGGCTAATGTAAATTGTCAGCAATATATAGTCTCGTTCAGCACTTTCATTAATAAAAAAAGTAGTGAAACAGATATCACTGATAATAACGTGGGTTTTTTTTCTCTCCCTCCATGTCTTCAATCATAATCCAGAGTGTTTCATGGACACATATTTTGGGAAACTGTCCCTCAGTTTAAGTCTATATTGAAGCCGACAATTTCTGAGACAAAAAGCACTAAGATCTTTTGCAGTGAAAACCTGTATTGCAATAATAAATTAGAGTTTTAAAGAATGCCAGATAGGGCTTAAATTTCCTCTGTGGAGGTAAAAAAAAAAAAAAGAAAGGAGAAAATAATTTGGACCAGCTTCCTTAAGTCTGTGTGCATGGAGGGAAGGAGCCAGGAGGGAGGCGAGCTGTGTTTAGCCTGTGATTGTGCCATGAAAGAGAGCTGCACACATCTGAAAAGTTAGGTTTGAGGAGAAGCCTTTGCAGGCTGCAAGCCCGTATAATATTCCCTTTCATTTACTGAGGGTCTCCAGATGAATTAGAGGCAGCGTTTCCTACGGGCTGGGGGCGAGCTCCTGCTAAGTGCTTGCCACGCAGTGCTTGAGCAGAGCAGAGCAAAGAAAATGGTTTCTCACTGCGTTCACCGGAGTCGTGAGGATGTGTCAGATACGGTGGCGAAATTTATAAAAATATCACACCGGTTAAAGCTTTTTTTTTTCTTTGAAGGGTATTTTTGATGAATTCTAATGTAAACCATTTTGTTAATTTAATTGATTTTTTTCTTTTTAGTAGGGACTTAAATAAAACCTCACACGAGTCCCCAAGGGCTGGTGGTTCTCTTTGATCAGGGCGAGCTTTTCCCCTGCTCTCTCCCATGCTTTTTCATGCCTTTCTCCCCTCTGCCTGCCACGTTTTCTCTGCCAGAAACTCTCCCGTAACCCTTTGCACCCATTGTATTGCTTCCTGCCGCCTTTCCCCTCTCCTGCCTTCTCCCCTTTGCAGCTGTGCGGGTCCCCCAGCATTTCTCCATCACAAGTGAGGGAAGCGCGGGGAGGCTTCTTTGGCTCTCCACCCTAACTGGGACCACCTGCCCTTGAATTCCCTCTGATTAGCTCTGATTTTTTCCCCCTTGTCCCTCCCCACCCTTTTGGGTAATTGGCTGGTGTGCTCGTGCTCTCCTTCCCTGGACTTCTCCATCAGCAGAAGCTGCTCCATCTCTGAAACCACTGAGCTGGCTGGGTTCAATCATGCGAGTGCAACTCCTTGCCGATATGCCCTCTGCCTGTCTGCTGTGCTTCCTGAGCATGTTTGAAGTATTAAGGTAAAACTTTATATAATACCTTTTACTGGAGATAGAGCAATTCAGCCGGGGCCTATTTACCCTACCCATTTATTTAAAAGTCCAACAATAAAACCAGTCCATTCTGAATGGTAGATAAAATGCGGTGTAATTGATGAATGCCTTTTGGCAAGTGCAGTTGAGTTTCCATGGGGTTTTATACATTATTGACACTGTCAGTGATTTCAGTGATTGCAGCTACAGCTGGGATATTATTATTACCGTGTTGCAGTACTTCTGTCGGGAGGCTATTGCAGAGGCACAGCTGGAAGTGCTAGTGGCATTTGATGTTCATGACCTGCAGTAATTGTGCCGTTTTATAATGGGATTTTAGGAAATGCACAGTGAAGAATTAAAGGGTGGCCAGCCCGGTGGCTCCGGCTCGCGAGCGAGGGAAGGGGCTCTGCCCCGGCTGGCTCCAGCACCGCGGGGCAGGCAGGGCTTGGGGGGACCCACAGGGCTTTCTGTAGCCCTGTGCGTTTCCATTGCATCCAGAAGGCCAGCATACCTGGTGGCCAATATTGCTAGGAGAGACCTTCACCTGCCCTTTCTCTCCCATGGTACTGGATGCTGTTACGCCCTGGGTTGTACAAATTGCCTGCTCACCTGTAGGAGCTCCAGCTGGCGCTACATGGAACAAAGATTAAAAACACTTTTCTCCCTGATTGCTGATGTACTGACAAATGAGCCATTTAAAAAACATGTCGCGACTTTTGCTCTGCGGAGACCTCTCTTGCCGCGTGCGGGTCGCGGCGGTGCAGGCGCTACGTGTGCCATGGCATGGTGTTGCCGGCTGCGATGGGGCTGAGCTGCACGGCAACACGCATGCGCTGCAGCTGCTGCTAGAAAAGCTCTCACATTTCTTTCCCCTGGCAGGTGGTGTGGTGCAGATTTTAAATCTCTTCAGAGCAGTGGAGAAACCTTATATAAGAAATTCCCACAACAAACCAGAAGACAGACATAACTGCAGCCTGCCTAAGCAAAGTACACGCATGGTATATGCTTTGTCCATTGGTGTTTAAGTAGCTGCGTGGCCCTTTCATTTGCACTCCACTCCTAACAGCAAACGTCTTAAACCTGTCTTGATGATTTTGCAAAAGCAGCTGTTTTCAGAGCCTTTAGGAGGACTATCTGTGTGCTCTGATGGGTTGCTTCTCTGTTTGGAAGGGGACTGTAAATCAGACTAGCTTACAGTCTTATCTGTGTTTCATAGCCGTGGTGAGAAGCCCAATAAATACATGGTATTTACCTGCAAACACCATCTCCAATAATGTAGAGGAGCTAGATAACTTCTGTGCAAGAAGCAGCGCTGCCAGAAAATATCTTCTCCTGCTGGTAACTCTGATGCTGTGGATCGTTCTTTATTCAACATGGTTTGGCTTTTTCTTGCTTGTGCACCGGTGCCAAGCATCATGGTTGCACACTGAGGTGCTTCTTACAGCCTTAAACAGGCAGGAGCGGTCTCCCCCAAAGACACCAGGGAAGGGGCTCGTCGCTGGTGTTTGTGGAGAGGAGCCCACGAGAATCCCTTGTAGGCAGGGGGATGGACTGGTCCTGGTAAATCACAATATTTGCTCTGTGCTTGTGGAAGAGCTCCTAGTTGTTGGCTAGGATGAACCTCGCGGGAGCCAGGACTAGTGCTGCAAGTCCATAGCATTTTGTAGAGGATAAGAGAATTTCAGTATGTTCAACAGAAAATCACCAAAAGATCATCCTCTGTACAATCCCATAGGGCTACTAAAACCCCTTGCAAGGACATTATGCTCCATTAAATGGTGTTGGATGTCCTCATAGTCACCTTAAATATGTCTGAGCCGCCCATGAGCAGAGAGGAGTGCTCACCTCGCTTTGATGAAACGACACCTCTGCCCCTCTCCTTGCTGGTGCTGCTGGGACCAGGATAGCATCCCATCCACGCCGTGCTCACCGGGGCCCTGGCTGCCTTGCAGCCAGAGCTGAGTGCGGCGGGGAGAGGTGGGGGTGATGTTCCCCCTCTCTACCCTCATTCTCCTTCTAAGATTACATGAAGTTCAGCAGAAATTTGGGTTTTCCTTCTCTACTGCTGCTCTTCCTTAAGTAATTCCTTATGAAATAGCTTAAAAGAAAATGATAACCTGAGGGGTGGTGGTTTCGGGGTTTTTTTCCTTCTGTGTTTTTTTTTTTGGGGGTGTGTGTGTGTTTTTGGGATTTTATTTTGCTTTTAATCATCCAAACTTTAAAAGGAATTTTTATCGCTGCTGTGGCGCTCAGTATAGCGCTGAATGACCCTATAGAAAGTATTGCTTTTACATATCCAAACTTTAAAAGGAATTTTTATCGCTGCTGTGGCGCTCAGTATAGCGCTGAATGACTATAGAAAGTGTATTGTGATTGCGCTTTCTAGTAAACTTGCCTCTTTGTTAAATCTCTATTTCCTGTTAAAGTTATATGACGTTTCATAGCATTGAAGATCTCTGAACACAGTCCTGTATTTCACCTGGCTGCACCATATCCCATCTTTCGCATGAAGCATAGGGCTGCAGGTTGTGTTTGTTGCAGTGACTCTGGTGTTGGTGTTTGAGTGCTGGGGTCTGACTGCCTGGGGCACCTCATGGGCATGGACCATGGTAAAACAACCACGCTGACTGTTACTCTGGCATGGGAAACTATGCCGCCATAGTTAAACCTGTGGATTTAACATACATACTTGCTTTGTATACATATATACTTTGACTTTCGAATCTAAATGTTTGCTCTGAATCTTTGGCCGCTTTTCTCCCCTTCTTTCATTTTATCTCCTGCCTTTGACTGGTTACAGTCTCAAGATGTTTGCCAAATATTCCACAGTACAGCAAGAAATCCATGTTGAGAGATACCAAATTCCTGTTAGCTGTTAAGGTTGGAAGAGGTGTGTTAGGTAGCCCATCACATAAAGCTTGATCAAAATCCCTGAGTAAATGCCACAGGAACCCTCCAGGAATAGAGCCTTTAATCTTCAGATCGTCTAAAAGGAGCCTGGTGACATGACTTGGCTTATTGCAGAAAGCTAATTTCAGTGACTCTTGTGATATTGCGAAGATCCTCAAGTCCTTCGCCGCGTCCTGTTCTAAGAGGCAGAAACAGGTTCTTGCTCATGACTCGTTTTGTTTTGGTTTTTTCCTAATACTAAAATACTAAAAACTAAAAGAAATGAAAAAAGCTTGGGCATGCCCAAGCACTTTTTACCTTTTCGAAGTGCTGGATGTGTCTGTTGTCTCCCCTTACCCAGGGCAAGGGCTGGTTCAGAGCATCCCTGGTACCGCTCGGCTCAGGGTGCCGGTATTTTGGGTGCTGAGGAAGGGCCGTCCCTTTTGTTGTCTGCTGGAAAATGAGGTCCCTCTTCTGCTGATTTAACATCCCTCAAAGCTGGGCAAATAGGAGAGGAAGGCTCCCTGGAATAGCGGGTGGGCTGCTCGCTGGGAAAACACTGTCCTAAGGAAGAAAGTGCAGCAGGCGAGAGTAGAGGTTTTAATGTGTTATTTTATTATCTTAATATTGGCATCTGACTACGTTATTTTAAATGACATTATGAAGGAAAAAAAACAGCAAAGGAAAGACTGAGAAAAGTAACTTCGCTCTTATTAAAAATTGATGGGACCTGCGTACCTAATTCACACTAACTTGGGACGTTTTTTTTCTCAGTATCTTTCTCAATAAGTAATAAAACTTGGCAAATCATTTATTATTGCTGTTTCTTGAAATAATGTTTCATCAGTGGGGAATATGTAGAAAAACTTTTTTATGGTGTGGTGTGAATCCTTGTGGCTCTGCATCTGAGGTACGTGTGTCACCCTGCGCTGCTGCTCGACCCTCTCTAGTCTTGCTCTCCTGGCTGCCTGGACTCACGTTGTGAAGTCACCTTGGATGGGGGGGAATCAGAAATTTTGGGGGTTTGCATGCAGGCTACTGACTTGGTGTAAAATAGTCTTTTTTTTTTTTTTTCCCCCTAACCGGTCAGGGAAATGTGTTTTGAACTGATCCTGCCACTATTTCCTCCCTGTCTGCAAGCTCATGCACGTGGCAAGTCCTGCCTGTGGCTTTGTGGGGCTGCTGCTTTTCAGAGCAATGCTTTTGGGAGGAGGAGGTATCACTGCGGCCACTTTGCATTTTTATGGACTAACTTATTTTGCAGCAGAACGTGTGAGGGTTTTATCTTTGGGGTTTTGGGGTTTTTTTGGACAGGTAAATAAAATGAAAGAGTAAAGCTACAGGAAGTGTAAGCACTTCAGTAGCTGAACCTAAAATACCTACTGCGATATAAACCAACTTAAAATCTGTCAACATTGATATAGCTTGTATGACCCACTGGCATCGCTGAGCACCATATGGATGCCCAGGGCGAGTGTTCCGGATTTGGTGTGATACTGTGGGGTTTTGGGGCTGAGAGAGGAACCGAGAGATGCTCTGTACCAACAGCACTTCAGACCACAGGTGTGTTATATCTTCTCTGGAATCTCAGCGATGCTGAATTCAGAACCATGGTTTCCATTTTGCCCCGCATTATTAATTAAATTGTACTAATGGCTAGCTTATAGTTGAGAATTAAGTCGGCCAAGAGAAAAGAAAGGAGGAAAAAAAGTAGATTTTCTGCAGTGACATTTCACTTGAAGACAAAATATGGCGATTGGCACTAAGGTGTGCTGTTGGTACAATGCTGACGATTGTATGAGCACCCAGACACTTTCACCCATAACTGAGATGGTAAAGAATGCACTGTTGATCTTGTTTTTTCAGAAGTTCAAGTTTTTATAGAATAAAACAGACCTTTTCGTAGTTTCTTGGTTCAATCCACTGCTGATATGTGGTTAAGAAAAAAAGATTAAGTTTTTAATATGTATAAGCTACTATTATTTATTTTTACACATACAGGCTAAGAGATGAAAAGCTAGAAAATGATATGAAAATCACACACGCAGTATTCTTGATCGGTGATCATCATCTTTGCCACTTAAAACTGACCACGTGAACGCCCACCCCTCCGGTGTGGCCGTGCCCCGCTGCCGGTGAGGACCTGGTCCAGCTCCCGTTGAACACAGCAGAGGCGCTATTTGCCGTCGTGGGTTTGGCGCCGACTCTGTGCAGGTCCTTCGCCTGGGAACTAGACACCGTAGCGTCGTGTCTTCCCATTCAAACCTTCTGGTAGTGCTCTACTGCTAAATTAATTTCAAGACAAACTTTAAGAACCTGTCATTAACACATACCACTGACACACCGTTTTACTTCCATCCAGACAATTTTAATCACAGCTGAGACAGCAAAGAGTAGTACTGTTAGGAACAGTGGGTGAAACCTGAGTGTAGGAACCTCCGGTTCCAGTGCACGCTGCAAATGAATGACTGGTGAGGGAGGGAGAGCCCAGAAAGGGGATGCTCTCCCCAGAGTCCTCCTGGGCTTGGTCTTCTCCCCTGCCCCTGGGGCAGCAGCCTTGGTGCTTCATCCACTTTATTGATTTTATTTTATTTTTACACTTTCAAATCGCACACATCACAGCTGCCTGAGACCAGCTAGTAGTGTATTAAGGCTATTGCTGTCACCTTTGTGACAACCAAGAGAAATCATTCCTGGGTAGGGGGACAAGGTAAAAAGGTTGGGGGGAGGCCACCAGAAAGGTGAGATTTAAAAATTTGGGTGCTGAGTTAAGTGGATGAAGAGGAGTTTACCAGGTAAAGAAAGGAGGCAGAAAAATATAATTGCAGTTTGGGGCAAAAGAGGTTGAGTACTGGGAGAGGATCCAGGGTTGCGGGAAGGATGCACGGGAAGAAATGTGTGGCTGCAGGGCTGCCAGGACATTGCTGCCCAGAAATGCATCTGGGTGGTCCACAAAGCCATCGGCTCGAGGGGAGAATGTCCTTGGGTGAGGGAGGCCTGAAGTGCAGGGAGAAGTCTGGATGCAGAGGCTGGGTGGCCAGTGCTCCTGGGAGGAGAGCAGGCTGCTCGAGAAGATCAGCGAGATGGAGGAAGCCACCGCGCAAGCTGGCAGGGAATATACAGAGAATTTGAGCGTGCACGTGTTTGCCCCCAGGACCCAATAAATACACGTGCTGTCACTGTTTTGCTGCAGCTGGGCAATTCTCAGCCCTGCGGTGGCAGGGACAGTGACCTGTGCCACCCCAGGAGATGCTCAGCCCTGTCCCACCTGAGCCTTTTAGGGGCAGAAATCTACCTGCATAGCTGTCCGCTCTAATTTTGTACCTCTTGGACATTGAAAATAGCATAGTTGTATTAAAACAATGCTGATCTTGGGTTAATTAGTTTCTTTGCAGGGCTAATTAGCTCAAGCTGAGCGCTGTGCTAACACACCTGTATTGCTTCTACAACGGAGGCAGTTTGTCTGGGAGGAGGTCAGCTGTAATTTCTTTTTATGCTCCAGATTCAATCGAAGTTCATGTCTGGGTTCATTCTGAGCCTGGGAATAAAATTCAGGACAGTTCTTATTTTATGTCAATTGGTTCTTATCTTCTTAATCTGAAACTTCAATGTTTGCCCGGCAGAAGCAGTTAGCTGTTATGAAAGGACTTGTGCTTCTGTGGGAGATGATGGGAATTTTACTTTCAATTTTGGTGGAAGTAGAAGAAAGCTGTGTGACATTAATCTCATATCAAGACATAATCTAGGCACATCTAGGTGCTGAATGGATGTTTTGTGCAAAAATTGATAAACAGTTGATCGACGGAAATAGCCGAATCTTACTTCTGCTGCTCTGACCCGCAGCAGGAGCTCTGTAATTTACTTCTTACCATCCTTCCTCCTGAAATACCTCCCCTGTAAGACGGTGATAAAGTGAATGTCTAAGTCGTGTAATTTGTTAATTTTTTTTTTTACTGTGATTTGGAAATTCAAATGCAAATGCCAGAAATAGCTGATATAAAATACATTGAGGGTAAATGTGACTGTACGTTGAAAACGCACCAGGATCCCCGTGGACCTGCATGGGATCTGGCGGGGGGTCAGGGAGCCCCGCTCTGGTGAATTCCCCCTCTGCGGTTTTCCAAGCCATAGTATTTAATCAACCATTTCTTCTTTTGTCAAATCATGTAAATTGGTGTCACTTTTTCAGAATAAAAAAATAATTCTTATGCAATTACATTTTAAAAAGATCAATTTAACTATTTCATAGCAAAACTACTTATATGTGAACTTTTTAAGGGATATCGTCCATTTTAAGAGCAAAGCATACTTTATAAATATTTCCTGTAATACACATAGCAAAGATGGACTCTGGTTCCTCAGCTGGTATCATGTTCAAAATAAAAGTAAATATGGAAATATTTCCATTTCACAAAACTAAAACCATTTGATCCATAGTAATATAGCACTGCTCTGAAAAATTTAAATAATAATAAATATTGCATGCCGAACAACACTTTTGAAGGTGCTGCCAGTATTCTCATAGCAGTTAATAAAGTAGTCACAAATGATTCTGCCCACTTTTGTCCCAAAGAGGATCATATTTAATGCTCCATTTAATTTGCTCAAATGTCAGGGAACATCAAAAGGGGAAATTTATTGTATTAGTCACTGAAAGAGATATAGTAGGAGCATCATGCTATCTAAAGATGATTAATAAAAATAGCTATTGATTTTGCAAAGTCAATAAATCCAGCTGTTCAAATGATAGTATTAGTCAGTCGAAGGGACTAGTTTAGTTTGTTTGGGTCTCTGCAGATGTATCTGCAGCCTCTGCCGCTCTCCCAGCCGGGGAAGGACAAGAAGGAGCTGCGCTGGGTCATCCCCTCCCCGGGATCAGAAGTAGATCTGCATCAGCCACTGATGGGAATCTTTGAACCGCAGCACAAACACAAGTCTCACTTGTTTTGTTCAAAGATAAGCGCAAAAAACCTGTTCTGTTGCACTCGCCAACCTGCTGATGAGGTTTCAGGTGAGACAGGCTGGATAAATACAGCACTGAAGCGTGTTCAAGCCATTGAAAAGGGAGATACAAGCAAACAGATGTAAGAGAAAGCCTAGATAACCAGTTTTTACAGTTGCTACTTTTTTTTTTGTCACAGTACTTGTCACTCATTGGTTTTCATCAGTGCGTAGACCTGTTGGCACTAATCTAACAAACGTCCCCTGCGGTGGCTGTAGGTTTCTCCCAGCCCTTCTCCCCTGGCTGCACTCAGAGAGGGCCGTGCTGCCCGCTGCAGAGCACGGGGCTGCCCCAGCTCTCCCCTGACCAGGGTTCACGGTTTCACGTGGTTTACGGTGTCTTTAACAATGCCTCCCCCCGCCTCCCCCTGCAGTTTTGTGCATAGAAATGCTCCTGGCCTCTCACTCTGCCTGGCCTCTTCGCTAGAATTCTCATTTCTGGAGCAGTCTTTGCTGGTGTTTAGAGAGACAAGAATCTCGTCCCCTCCCTCCTCCACGTAACAGGGCTTCAGGAAAATGATTTCGGCAATCAATTTTTTTGTGAACCGCAGCTTTTCCCTCTCCGAATAACTTTTACAGGAACAAATTCCAAGAACAACACCCTGGCCGCGTTTGCACAGCAATTCTCACAAACCGCCAGGTCAGGCTCGCTGCGTTCATCTCCCGGTGGCGTAAGCCTTGAACTCTGTTTAATACTTCTTAAGAAACCTAAAATAATTCAGTATTTGGCATCAGAAAGTGGAAAGCACTGACTGATTTCAAGACTTCCTCTTCTGTTTATTTTCTCAGTGAGGCCAGATGTCATCATGCTAATTTTTCTTGGGTTGATGATGGGGAAAAAATTAAGGATGCTAACTTTAGTTTAAAAATATTTCTTCAGCTATATCATTTCTACATTTCCTTTCTAAACTCTCAAGCAGCTGAGTTTCATTTGCAAAAATGTTCATTACAAATTTGCAGATAGTGCAGAGATTGCCACTGACAGATACGATGAGCACAGAGTTACCTAGATCTTTTGGTGGGGGGAAAAAAGCCTCTGTAATTTAAATACTAAAACCACTTACTAATGAAATGCAGAATAAATTATAGGATGGGGTAGATAATAGCAGCTTTGAAGATTTCGGGATGCTACTGCTTAATTTCTGAGATTCTACCATGATGCTGCGATCACAGTTTTAATTAACAATAGGTAAGCATAAACCATTGGTACCTCTTACAAACAGATGGGCCGAATTATCTGTCACCTGAAGTATTTAACCAGAGATGAGATGCGCTCCTTAAAAAGTCCTTAGGCCATCAGTTACTGTGCTCCGTGACAGAACGGAGGAGACACGTTGAGTAGCCCGTATGTTACGGGGGAAGGCTAAATGATCGCTGTGTGCTTTTTTTGATGGGAACTTTCCTCATGCCCTCATAGGAATCACCCAGCACTGAAATCCTTGATGGCTGTTACTGAGCCCTCGCCGAGGTCTGTAGGAAGCAGGAACCTATGTGTGTTTGGAAGTCATGAGCTGCTACAAACCTTCTCGCTTGCTCCTCTGGTTTGCCAGAGTTGTACCGCTTCTCTCTACTTAACATGACCCAAACCTTTCCAGGTTGGGTTGGATTTGTGCGTTGATATCTCTTCAGATTTTTAAGGTTTTCCTCTTCTTTTTTGCGAATATAAATTATTATGAGAAACAAACGATAAAATACTCGGCCTCCAGGTCACAAGCTAACGTTTTTCCCAAGCTCAGCCAAGGCACGCAGTGTATGTTTGCAGGGGGGACTCGGTGACTGTGTTCTGCCTACCAGGGCAGTCAGCAAACTCAGTGTCTCACCTGGGAACGAGGTCTAGGCAAGGCTGGATCCACCACCTCTTAAACCAGCCCAGTGTGACTGGAAAATATACCCTCAGCCCATCAAGTTGGACCCGGTGTGACGTGAAGTCTTCTATTCCTAAACCAGTTTTGTACCTTTATCTTGGGTTTTAATCTGCATGGTGAAACCTTGTCAAATGTCTCTTTGAAAACTTAAGTATACTACATCTACTGAATTTCCCTTATCTACCGTGGCAGTAATATCTTCAAAGAACGCCGGGGATTAGTTAAGCACGATCCAGCATGCCAAGAGCCACGCTGCTGTCCTTAATCACACCGTCCTCCTCCTCCTCACCCTGCCTCCCTCGGGAGGATTTTCCATAGTTTCCCTTTCACGGATGTGAAACTCCCTGGTTTACAGTTGCCAGTTTGTCTTTTTAAAATAACTGAGCTGTGTTTGACAGGTTCAGAGCCTCTGTAATCTCACCCAAAAGTTTATGAGCTCTTTAAAACGTCCGTTAAAGATTCACAAGTTGCCCTGCTCATTATTTGACATTATAATTTAAGCACATCCATTCTCCTATCATTTTAGGTGGTTTTTTTTTTTTTTAAGCTTTTCTTCTTCATGGAAGTGTGCTTATAAAAACTCGTAGTGGTAGCTGGTTTCTTGCTGCTGGTGTCCCAAAGCAGGCAGAGGGGCAGGGAAGGGATGCATGGGTGTGCAATGCTGTAATGGGAAGGCTGCGGTCCTCCACGACACCGATGAGCTCTGGATTGCCAGGAGGAATGAAGGACCCATCTTAGGAGAGCCCAAAGTGCTCCTCACCCCGGCCAGTCTCACATCTCCCTTTTAAAGCACCCCCTGCACCTCCGCTGGAGCCCCCCATGTCCCCACAGCTCGGCCGTGCACCGAGCTCTGCCGTCGGGAAGAGGACCGAGCTGAAGGAGCTCATTGTGTGTGCCAGGGAGAGGAGGAGAGTGGATGGAGAGGGTGCAGGGCAGGGGGTCCTCCCCACAAAGGGAAGGACGGTGGCAGGGTGGAAATGTTGGTCCATTATGCCAGAGAGCAGATAATGTCTCCTGCATGGGTATTAGTCTCGGTGGGTGCTGAACCGTGGCAGCTTCTGAAGCAGGCACCCAAGGAGACCTAATCTGGTGGTGAATGGAGACATTAGTGAACATGCTTCTTTGTAAAAGTGTTCTTATCTCAGACCTTGCATATGTACCGTGGGCTTCTGCAGTGCCCGTGATAAGTAGTACTCCTTGTTTCATTGAATGGCGGAGTAAATAGTCACATAAAACCCATATAATTTGCTGGCTTGTAAGTTAAAGCCCCAGGCAGTCTTATCACTTCTTTTGTCATGTCCCTTACACTTCTAGGGCAATTCCGTGTCAAATTGCTCTACATTTTGCACCCTGACCCAGCAAAAGTGGAAGCCTGCAAAAAACTTACCATCTCTTCATCTTTTTTTTTTTTCTTTTACATTTTGTACCTTATGAACTGAACTATTTTTTCCTTCCAGAGAGCTAAATGTGTCTCTGTAGCTGCACCGAGAGCACGTCATTTCGCCAGTGCTCGTCTATGTTATCAAAGTACAAAAGAAAAACATCAGCGTTTGACTAACTTTAAAAGTGAAGATATTAATTATTGAGCAGTGGAGGAGATCTTACCTTAACACTGATGTTCAGGCAGATACCATATCTATCTTAAAGTACCCCAGAGCAAAGAACCCGAGAGGAAGATGGTTACCTTTGCAACCATATTTATCATGTAAATAGCTCAGAAAAGGATAGTGCCAGTTACATCTTTAAAATACAAAAATGCATGCATTTCACTATTTTGTAAATGCCAGAGAGATGCAGCATCCGTTAGAGTTAACGGTGCGGCACTTTTGTGTTCAGTAGCATGAATCATTAATCATGAGGCAGGCCATATTCTTGTACTGCTTCTGCTTTCATTACTTGGCCTAATTAAACAGTTCTCTGAACTGGAATCTCAGATTCCTCTGTTACAGATTATCATTAATTATGGTGAAAGTGCTCAGAGATGTTGGACTCAATTATATTCTGCTCAACTCTGGCACTGCGTGATTCATTGCACAGCCTGCTTTGCAGATGTACTCTTTTCTTATCTTGCACTCCCACTTTTGTAAATTGGGCTCTGCCAGCCAACAAACTAAGAGTTATATGCCGCGTTTTCATTAAAAACATGTTGGAGAAGCACACACCAATTAAGGATTCTGTATTTTATGTCGAACGAGGAGCCGAGCTCTGGGTTTGGGAGGAAGAGCTGAGCGAAGCAGCCACTCCATGGCTGAATTTGTGCACGATGCTGTGGGCTACCTCATCTTAGGTTTGGGTCCGAACTGTTCCTCTCCTCCACCTTTCCATGGTGCAACTTCTCCCAGGAGGGCTGCCAGGGGGAATGGGCACGGCGCTGGTGTCAAACACAGCATACAGCATCACGGTCAGGGGATGTTTGCAGACATCGAGCCTCTTCCTCCATAGCATTAGCGATTTAAATGCTGTTAATAGCCTAAGCAGCCAGAATTTTTTCTTTTGCTTAATGCAAAAAGTGGCAACAGCATATACCAGTAGTGTAACACTCTTAATATTAATACATAACTAGCCTCGACACCTCTTACTTCTACCAGACACAGTTTAATAAATTAACATATGAAGTAAGTGCACAGTTTTGCAGGTTGGCATTTTAAAATGTTTTATATTCTAAATTGAGCCAAAATGTAAAATGGTAATCATCAAGAATTAAAAAAAAAAAAGGATCTGAAATGTATCGAATGCTGCAAAAAAAAGAGAAGTTTTTTATTCTTTTATACTTTTGTCAGATTCAGACTTTCAGAAATCAGTGGTTAATACCTGCCAGCTGTACTTCATGACTATCTGTAAGGTGATGTTGTGGTCAATTAAGTCCCCTTGCATTGGGTAAAAATATATTATGGTAAAAGTGATGTGATCTGACTCACGGATGAGAAATGTAAACAGCCATATGTCATTCCTCACTGAAAGCACCCATTGAGGAGCGCTGATGGGGCGAGATGCCTGGCATTGCTCACAATGCCGGCTCGGATACCAAAAATAATGTTGTAATACCCCTAATGATCAAGTCTGCAAACATGTTTGGGAGCAGCAGAGACGAGCCATCCCTCCTGCTTTCCTGCCATGAATCCTGAGCTAACGCCGAAGTGATCTGCTTTAGAGCTCAGCTGTTCATAAAGTAAAATAGATTGCCAACAAAATTGCTTATACTGCTTATACATTGTCAACATATAAGTATTTACAGATTGCAGGTTAACATGGCTTACATGAGAGAGCCTAGGCTAGAAAAATTTTAAAATTCAGCGTGTGGAGAATTTATATTCATCATCATCTTTACGCCGAGCACGAGATGTGTTTTTACTGATATATGATTAGCTAATTCACCTGCGATAAGTGGATTTGTTTCTCCGTGTCAAAATACACACTGGATTTTATCTACAGGTAGATTGAAGCAGAGAGTTCTTGATTAAGTTATCAGGAGAGCAGCGCAGTTTGTACTTGGTGTTTGATTGCAATGACAAAAGCCATCTAATACACAAATAATTGGCGGCGGAACCGAAAGGGACCTGGGGTTCCCACTGTTTTGTCCCAGAAACGTGGGCTCGAAACCCTGCCAACGGGGGAAAATGAGTTCGGCGCTCTCATCCTCATCCTTGTTTGCTCAGACCGTAAAATGGCATCACCACCCGGCTGGGCTGGCGGTGATGGGGAGGAGGAGGAGAAGGCACCCGCTGCGGAGCCCCCAGGTCCCCCCTTCTGCAGGTCCCCCTTCCTCCCTCCGCCTGCGCTGGTCACACACGGTTCAAGTGCAATATTATTTGGGTGCTCCCATATGGCTGGACGTCCAGGGGCACGGGGGGTCGCGGTGGTGTATGGCTGTATTTAGAGACCCTGGCAGAACATCCCCCTTTGTCCCTGCACGGCAGAGGCGGCTGAATTACAGCAAAGCCCCAAAAGTTTGACATGGGAGCTTTTGGGCATCGCCGCGTGCAGACTCATTTTCTGCAGAGTTGCGGGTTTTAATATATATGAAAATCAGTAGTCTTGTATCTTTGCATATGTGCCTTTTGTAATATAATTTTGACAGATGGTGAGCTAGATAAATCTAGCTCCTCGCTATAGAAAACCTTGGCTTGACTTGTGCTCTCTGAAAACTTGCTTTAAACTGCTTTTGCATTTTATTTTTTAAATATAGATGTATTTTTTTTTTTCTCCTGGTCTGCTTTTGTTTTTATTTTCAATGTTTCTGCCAAGTATTTCCACCCCTGATTTCCACATACAAATTGCAACTGAGCTCTGATTTTTTTTTTTTTTTTTTTAGCCCTATTCAGTGCATAATGCCAGTGACTTTGCTATTCTGCATGTCTCCTTATTAAAAATAAATATGCTACCCTGTCCCTGTTTGCACTGTCTACCATTCTGACAACAATCCTGACAAATTCTTACTATTTAAGGGTGGTGAAAAAACTCAACCGGGAAGCAGTTTCCTCTCCTGCCAGCTCCAGACAGACTGCTCATTGAAAATGTAATACACTGCTGCCATGTCACAGGTCAGCTGGCAAATGGCAATCTGAATTTTAAAAGGAATATGAATAAAATTCTGTTTTATTTTGAAAATGAACTTTGTGCCCTCCATCATGAATCCAATATATGTCTTAATCTTCTATGCTCTTGAAGCCTGCGGCTCCTGGCTGAGTCCTTTGACTCCTGAACCTAATAAGGAAATAGGTTGTTTTCTCATCCTCGCCTCATTTTTAGAGGGGCTGAAACAAACAGTCCCTATTTCAAATGTAATTGGCAAAGCATAAAAACATGTGTGTTATATAATTTTTAGGTTTATGACGGAGCTCAGCGCTGGGATGTTTTATTTTAAAATTTGATTAAGATGTTATATCTTTGGAAATACACTGTCAAGATTCCAAATCGGAATTTACCAACGGCAGCGTTTCATGTTTACCTTGCGGCCGCCCACGTGAAGCTGATAAGGGATGAAAGGGACAGCAGCCCCTTCAGCCGGGACGCTCTTCATTTAACCTGGGCTTTATTTACAGCCGGATACCGAGAGCTTTGTATTTGCAGCAAATCTTGGTCTTTAAAAATTGCGGAGGGAGGGTTGCTATCGCTGTTGGCTTAATGACATCTGATGGACTTTTTAAAGGTTTTTGTCTATGATGCCGGCTAGATGGCTTTGTACTCGCAGGGTGTGTATATATATTTACATTTAGGATGGTTTCCGTTGCTGAGCAGTCTCCCCGTTCCCAGGTGGCGTGGCACCACCCGGCTGTGGCTGCTCCCTGCTCGGGGACGCCGAGCATCCCTCGCCTCCCCACGTACAGATGTGCACAGCCGCTGAATAGGCGCAATCAGGCGTCCGGGTGCTCTCCTCGTACCTTGGCTCCTAATCACATCTGTGTGGCATCGCTGTCCCGCTGATCAGCCCCGAGAAATTAATGCTGGCATTTGCCTGTGTTTGTTAGAAAAATACCGGGGTGGCTTTTCTCCCAAAGCCGCCTTGTTGATTTGCTGTGCTAGCTGGTGGTGCAGGGTCCGACCTGAAAGCAGAACAGGGACTTCTGCGAAATAAGGGCGTTTTCTCTCTTATTAAACTGGGATATGTGTTTGAAAGTTCACACTGAATTTTGAGAATTTCTCCTCAAACGCAGGAGAAAAAAAATCCCCCAGCCTGAGAGGAGAGTAGAGAAAGAGAGAGATATATATGTGTGTGTGTGTATATATACACACATATGCATGTATGTAACCACTCGATGCTTTCTAGCACACCCAAGAAGTCAAACACGCAACATTTTCTGATTTTTTTCTCTCTCACAAGCATTGATCATACAGCAAGTAGCCAAAGGCAGAGGCTTGTTGGTGGAGTACGAGTGTTTCGGTGGCAGGGTCCCAGCTCAGCAGGGCACTTGAGCAAGTGTCTAGCATGAAGGAGGAGACTGATCCCCCTGGGAGTACTCGCATGCATGAAGTGAAGCATTTACTCGAGTGCTTTGTTGATCAGAGCCTAAATGAGTTTCCCGCAGCAAAGCCTGGTGTAGGTGCCTGCCTGGCACGAGCTTTCTGTGCAGCCCCCTCCAGCGTGGCGGGGCTCTGAGGCAGCTGAACCCCAGCAGAACAGCATCCTCTTGTTCCAAAACCCTCACCGGCAGCCTCTCGACTTTTCACCCCGAGCCTTTCCTCTGCCCTTTCAGACTTTGCTGTCAGGCTGCTTCCTACACAACGTGCTTCTCCTCTGAAGGAAACTTCTCCGGGGCTGCGGAAAGGGGACACAGTGACCTGGGGGGTGCAAACGCCTGCGGCCGCTGCCCTGCACCCAGGTCACACCATCGCCGCTGCCTGAGCATGCTGATCCCTGCTAGGTCCCTCTTTACCTGTTCTCTGTAGATAGCGAGGCTTTGAGGTACCATACCTTGGTCCAGGTGCTTGGAGGTAATTTTTTTTCATCATTAACTAGAAAATCGAAAGGAGATTTTAGCTCATCCGTACTTTCTGGATCCTGATGTGTAACAAGGTCGAGGTTTCTCACATGCCCACTGTCCCGCTGGTTTGCCTGCGAGCAAAGCAGAGCCATTGCTGCAGGAAAGGCTGAGCTGGGTGCCACCGCGGTGGGATGTGGGGACATGCGAGCGGGACAGCCCCGCCAGCGCAGGGCCTATCTGCGGGAGGGGGAAGAGCAGCAAGTGGCAAGAGGAGCGACCAAAATGAAGTGCATGGGGAGGGGGGTGAGCAGCTGGGGGGTGCCCAGTACGACTGGTTTTATTTTTCTCACTGTTGTGTTTCTACTGAAAGAAACAATTAACATTTTGTTTCATCTGTGATGCTACTGAGGGGCCAGGAAAATGCCTGGAGGGAAGAGGAGCAGCTCAGAATCATGCTGGAGATGTAGAGCCACACCAGCTTCGGTGATCTGAGCCTGTGAAACGGGTGGTTTGTTTCTCAGAAATGGGTGCGGGATGCTGGGGAGAGGGGGATGTATTTTTTTTTTTCTGCTTTTCTTCCGCATATTTTGAGATTCTACTATGACTTCTGGGTTCGTGTGATCCCAACATGGCTCATATAGAGCCATCTTCTGATCTTTACAAGTAGCATATTCCACCCAGTCTTGAAATACAGCTAAAATGTACTTAAATGTGGATGCAGAGCCCATTCTCATAGCTTCAAGAGATTCTTTATGAAAACTTCACCAGGATTTTTAATTTAGAACAAAACCTGAAGTCAGAAGTGAGGTTCTTGCCCATATAGACTCAATTGAAAGACTTGGGGAATTTTTATCTGCTGATCTTTGAGGGCTTCCTTATGAGGCTTGGCAGAGAGGAGGTAGGAAAGGGTGTATAGGAGATTATTGCATCTGGTCTGTCAGGAAAATAAACCTGTGCCAGGTGGAAAGTCCCCTGTCAGCCTTTCCCTGATCCCATGTGCAGGAGCACATTAAAAAAAAATGAAAACAACAAAAAAACAGCCACAAAACCACCCTAAAACCTTGTCCTAGGAGTCTTGAGGGACTGGTGTGGTGTTTGAGTTAGGGATGTGGATGGAAATGTTGGGGTAAGCCATAATAAACAGTGCTATGGAGACTGTTGTGGTATCAAAGCCCCAGAGATTCCAATGGATCCAAATTTAGTCAAAGATATTTAATTTACAAAAGTGTATGTGGATGCTGGAACACACCAGAAGATCGGGAGACACCAAACTCTTTGGGAAGAAGAGTGAATGAAGGCTCTTGGCACACATTCATCATTGGAAATGTACCGAATTAGCTTTAAAAAGTAGCTGTAATGCTAAATACCGTATTGCTTAAAAGCCTCCAGAAATACTAACAGTTGTTTTCTAAAATGATCACACGTCCAGGACATCTGGGTGCTTAGCATGCCTAATTTCAACAGGTAGTGGATAGTCTCCCTTTAGGGAGGGGGAGGATATTTAGTTCTAGTCAGAACTGTTTTGTTGCCCAATGAAGGTGTGACCGTTGCTGCGTTAATCAGATAATTCTTTGTACTTGAAGTGGGCACATAATGATTTAATTTTTTTTTTGCAGTGATAAAATGTGTTTTGCTTATCAGAACTGCAATAGGGAACACGTTTGAGAAACTGCCTCGTGCGTTACTCAGCACGAGTAGGGGTGTGAACACCATCACAGGCAGGACGGTGCCACGAGTCCCTGCGGTCTGCAGTGAAAGGAAGCCACTGCTCAGATGACGCATTGAGCAGCACGCAGGAACAATAATAATAAAAAATACAGATTTTTGGATAGGGTATATTTTCAAATTGAAAAATACAAAGGAAATTCACCGAGTTAGAGATTAGCTGGAATTTCCACAGTGCCTTGGGCAATGCAAGAATTATGGTTGTAATATATCCAGGAGTGATGTAAAACATGGAAACCCCACTGTACCTGACACGCTGTAAGAAGGTCAGGTATTTGGGGGCTGGGGAGTGTCCCTGGGCTGCGAAGCAAAGCAATTATTTCATTACCCATCCATCTCTCATTTAGAACCAGCATCTGTTTGTGTTTGATTGCTGTACTGATAATGATGATGTTGAGAATTGCTGTGATGAGAAATTGCAATCAGCTAAATAGCAGCAGAGGTTCCCCCAGGGAAAGGGACTTATGTAATCCCACACCAGACTGTTTTGGGCTTCTACCTCTTTGTCTGGCTGAAAGAGAGCCTGATGGAAACAAGGTACCGGCAGGTAGGTTGAGGTTAAGGTGCTGAACGAGAGTAACCTGCAGGCAGGGTAAGCGGCTTCAGAGTTTTCTGCGTTTTCTGGCGTTCCCCTGCATGCCAGCGTTTCGGTGTGTGTGCATATATAGTGAAAATGCATCCGTACGTACGAACCATTCCGACTCTTGGGGAAAGCCAATGCGGGATGTGCGGTTATCTTGTCTCTCGCGGCATATGGGACGGCACCCGCCTCCTTGAAAGGTGCGGAAAAAAGGGTTGTATTTCTGCACTAGTTTAGGATGTCTCCATACTTTGTATGACATGGAAGCAATAACTAAATAGATCAACCTGCCAGCATGCATCCCTCTTACGGCTGCTCCTACAAACTGCCGGACTGTTGCTATAGCAATGCTAGCTTTTGAGGACACCCTTTACTAAAATTCTCCCTTCAGATGCACTGAATTACTTATCAAACCTTCCTTTGTGCTGTCCCTGGCCTGCTCTGCCCCTGCCAGCGCCGCTCCTCGTCTGGAGGAGTGAAACAATAACAATGCTAAAACTAAACCAAAAACTAAACTGAACTAAAACCTGTTGAGAATCTTTAAGAAAGCATAGTTTCATTTTTTGGGGTAATGAATAAAAAGCTAATTTCAGTAGTGAATGAAATTAAGGTCAAGTTCTAAACTAGAATTGCTTGCATGTATTATTTAATAGTTGCATCCCATTAATTACTGTCCTTGCCTCGCAAATTGAGAAATCCTGCATATAAAATACTTGGGTGGCCCTGCCGATGCGATGTGCTCCGTCACTGGCAGCAGCAGATCACCACCATGTCTTCATGGTGCTGCTGGAAACAGCAGCGCTGCCACTTGGCACGAGACGAAAACCTGAAACTGCCCTTTAATGGGGCAAATTCCCCTGTCATCAAGCTGGGGAAATGCCTGGTTTGTCGCTCGGTTCTTCGTGCCATTTCCCGTGGACTGGTGGTGGGGTTGTTCTCACCAGCTTCCCGTCACGCTGTGGTCACCACCACCACTTTTGCACATCCACAGGTCCCCGCAGGGAAGGAAGCTCAAAGTTTTAAGGGAGCCTTGTCCTGGGCACGCAGCCCCGAGCAAGGGCAGGATTCCCGACAGCTTTCCTGGGAAGCACGCTCTTGCTGCGCACGTCCCCTGGCTACCTCAGTGCCGTCCATCTGCTGTGTGTGGCTTTGTGCCAGCCTCCCAAGTGGAAATAAATCCGTAAGGGAGATTAAGGAGCTTGATAGCGAAATAGGTATTGTTACGGAAGGCCCTGTGTGCCCCGTGTCCGTGGCTGGCTTACAGAGGTGAGGTTGCCCACACAGTGGGGGAGCTCACCAACTGTGCGTGGGCAGACACCACCCGAGCATCCCTCCTGCCCACCCGCTGGCACTGTGGACCTGCCCTTCCCAGGCTGTGGAGGAGCCACTGGGGGCTCTTCCCTCAACCAGACACCAGCGTTTTGTTTCTTGCTGCCTTCTACCTCCCACGTTCACAACCGCCATGGGGAATGGTAACCAGCATCTGCCACTGAACCTGCAGTCAAGTGTGAAATAAAGTAAAAGTCTTCTGGTCGCCAGGGAGGACCGCGGGCAAGACCAGAAGAGAACAAAATCCTAAGGAACAAGACAAAGCTCACATTTCAAACGTAATCTTCTGCATCCTTCTGCTGTGGGACAGACCAGCAGCTCCATTTGCAGCTTCCTTGGGCTTGCCTGAGACACAGCTCTGTGTTATTTACGGTGAGGCCACTATTCAACCAAACAGAGGTTAAATGGCCTCAAGGATGAGGTTTTGAGAGGAAGAAAAAAAAAAAAAAATCCCCAATTTTGAGGACGCGGGTGCCAGCCAGGGGGATGCCAGTGGGAAAGCCAGTGGGACATGAATCGTGGGCTTGCAAAGGTGGGCTGGGCACAATTAAGGAGTCCAAACGGTTTGCTGGTATTAACGAAGCAAATGTGTTCTCATCTTTTGCGTGTATTCTCTTGTGCTTTCCAACCTCATTTACTCACACGCATGCACATATGTACGATTGTTTGTTTTCCTGAGGAAGTAAGTAACAACAATATGATTCTGAGACTTATTAGAAGTTCCCCAAAACAGCAGGTTTATGTTCAAGCAGAACATTTTACATGGGGGTCCAGCCTCTGCTATGGGTTTGGTTCTCACACTTGTGACTGTGCGAAAAACATTCACGCTGTTACCGTTTGTAGAAGAAATAAGTCCAATGCTTCCTGATGCTTCCATTTCTTCACTTTTCCTTGGTGGTTTTTACTTCTGTTATGGTTTTAATTCCTACTCCTTATAAAATACATGTAACACTCGAACGTGAACGTGGTGTGAGAAATCTGCCTGGTGGTAAGTGGAAGCAGCTTTAAAAGAGAAAGCCTACTAAAGCAGAGATGGAAGTGAGTGTTGTATCTCTTATTCATTTTGCATGTTTTGTGACATCTTTTCACCCAGACAGTAGAGGAAATTCAAAGCAGGCAAATGGTCTGAAAAGGACCACGTACAGTCTGAGTTAAACACTCACAGGAACTTCAGCCAAGTGAGACACATTCATTATAACAGAAGTATCTGAAATTACATGGGAAACAGCTGCCACAATTGGCAGATTATGGTTCAAGTACTTGTAAATTTTTATGATTCTGAAATGTATATTTTTTGAAAGTGTAAGAAAAGCATCTCCGTAGGTTTAGAGAACAGCGGCAGCTTTAAAAAAAACTTCTCGGCTGTGCGTAACGCAAGCCAGGTAGGAGTATCTCCGCATCCCCCGCATCGGCAGGGGGGGGCCGGGACGGTGGGGCTGCCTCGCTGCTGGTCCCCGTCCCGAGCGGGCTCCGGGGAGGACACCCCACGAGCAGCAGGTCCGTGGGCAGCGACACGCGTGTTTAAAGCCCAGAGGGAATGAATGGGCTGCAAGGATCTTCCCCCACCTTCGGTAGCAGGATTAGCAAATTGGAGATTAATCCAAACCCCCTCTAACCTACTGGGATTCATTAGCTGAAGGTTTAGAATTATCTTCCAGGTTAAACAAAAGAATTAGGTTTTTTTGCATATCTCTGTAAGGTAGTAATCCTCCAGGGATTGCAGATTATCTCGGTAATATTTTTTTCCCTATACATTCCTGTAACTAAAAAATCTCTGAAGATAATTTCTGGAACACTTACCAGGGTTACTGAGAATGCCTGTCTTAAATAAGGATATTACACTTAATTAAGCATTATGCCTGTGGGGCCGAGCGTGTAAGATTCAGCTGAGAAGTCTCAGGTTGTATGAATTTATAGTTGAATGCAATGGCTTGAGCAACTTTTAGGATTAGGGCTGTTGTCTGATGAGGAAATTTAAGATGTTTTTAGAGTAAAAAATACTGATATAACCTAAAAAAATATTCTATTGTATTGCTTCATTGAAAGTGCAGTAAGCATACATGGCTGTTTAGTCATGCTCGGATGGAATCAGAAGTGTTTCCTTTATCCTCACCACAATAAGAGGATTATTATTTTAAAATGGTTATTTTTTCCACAATTTCAAATTAGGCTTTGATTGTGTGGCGATATAAATAGAGAGCCACTTTTCTAGAGCCTGCTATTTATCTTTAAAAAAAAAAAAAAAGGAAAGGAAAAGAAAAAAATCCCCCAAAGTTTGACTGACACTAATTTCCTGAACAAGATACCCTAGAAACTCCAGTTTATCTCATAAAATCATAACAGACAGGGTTTGTGATGTCCCCTCCGCAAGATTCTTTATTCTGTCAGTTGATAGCATTTGAGATGACGGAGGGAGATGCGCCGCGCTCATATGCCAGCGAGGAGAACAGAAGCTGTCACCAGCAGTGTAATGTGCTGTGTATTATCACTCAGACTGATCCGGGGGCCCGGAGACTGTCATCTTTTTAGACTGTACAAGTCAACACAAATAAAACTGAGGAGGCAAATGATAATGTCTGAGATAGATCCAGGCTCATTCTAGCCATTACTTTTTATTCAAACCTTAGAGATGACATGATGTGAAAAATGAGCCTGTGTCTAGTTCAGTGCCCATTAGTGTGTGAGCACATTATCTTCCACTTTTCACATTGAATCTCCCTGTACATACTATGGCAGTTATAGCTATGCAGCCCGTCAGGCTTAGGGGGCTGCGAGCACCTTTTCTGCCTTAATGTATAGCAAATATTGCCCCTAAAATGATGTATTGCGAGCACTTTGGGATGCACTTTTAGGAATGATGCTTTAAGCACCCCTCGCATAATATTCTTCCTCCCTAGCTAGAGCCGATGGAAACAGGTCCGCACTCGCTCCTCCAGCATCCCAAGCAGGATCGCCAGGCACGTTTGCATCGAGTGCCGGATCCAGAGGCGCCCGCCGTGCCGGACCAGCGCTTGGGAGACCCTTCTCCTGCTCGGGGGGGGGAGCTGGGGGCTGTCTTCCCAGGGGAGGACTGCCCTGCCTTCCTCCCCATGTGCTCATCCATCATCATCCCCAAAACTACCGTCCCTTCCTCTGCTCCTCCCAGGTGACATGGCCCTCACACATCCGTAAAAGAAACATCTCTCTTACCTGCTGATGGGGAGAAATCAATTAATTGCTCTTATCACTCTTAAAGCATCACGTTGTTTTGGCCAGGGATAGGTGATCGCACCGGGAAAATGTGCCCCTCAACAACTCAATTGGATACAGAGGCTGACAGAGCTCAGCCCGAGCGTTCGCCGCCTTTAAAAATAACGGGAGGAAAACTCAGCTGGGAACATGAATCACTTTCCCGAGGAGGTTTTAGCACAGTTGCTAACACTATCAGTACCCAAGTAAAATTCCTATTACTCTCCTGTATAACCTTTAATTACCCCCACCACCCCAAAAATATCCCTCAATTACCTTCCGGGCAGAATTATGCATATTTTTAAAGTTCTCCTAGGGATATAACACTAAACGTTGGGTTGTTATGGTTCAGTGGTTTAAATTACAGTGTACTTAATTAAAACAGCGTAAAAAGCTGTCAGTATTCCATATAATTTGAAAGACTTTGATTAGTGTTCTTTTTTTTTTCTTTTACCGTTAGAGCATACTTAGCTTTGCCATTACATTGTCATTTACTGGCACCTTGGTGTTGAATGATGCATCA
>NW_008794603.1:1701970-1733934 GCF_000699145.1 Aptenodytes forsteri | reverse complement strand
TTTTTTTTTTTTTTTTTCTTTTACCGTTAGAGCATACTTAGCTTTGCCATTACATTGTCATTTACTGGCACCTTGGTGTTGAATGATGCATCATTTCATGGCACTAGAAAAAAAAATATAAACAAATGGACAGTTCCCAGCAAAAGAACTGACAAGTGAAGAGCACCCACCCTGCAAGAGAAGGGGAGCAAATAGATTGGAAGTTTAGACTTCTGTTAAGAAGTGTGAAATCTTGAAGTTAGCCATGTGTTCCTGTTGGGGCTGCTTCACCAGGAGAAAAGAGTTGGCCAAAGGCAACCTGTGGGCGATGGAAGGAACGATCGCAAGGAAAAGCTGGGAACATCTTGTCTGAGTGCCCTGGTAGGGATGGTGACGCCACGCCGTACTCCTTAGGCTATGGAGAGGAAGTAAACAAAACCCTTTGCATAAATAAAGCGGACAAAAAGATGCTCCTGTGTGTATTCATGTGAACCTGCTAACAGCAGCGTCCTGTTTCAGGTTTATAACCCGTTAGTGGTGCCATGGGTTTGGTCGGTCGGGGGTACCGGTGGGCAGGAGTCCCTGCGCAGGGAACGCTGGTGTGCTCGTGTCTGTACACAGCACACTCGTGGCAGTAACATGCAGGAAAGAAGCCTGAATTTTTGTATATTCCTCTCTCATGCAGACATTACCAAAGCTCTGTCTGCCTCGGGCAAAAGCGCTATCGCATCGTGTTGAATTCCACCCCGATACCCTGTTGGCAGCGTTTTATATGGGGCCAGATGCATAAATGATGCAGACTCTGGGACAGCCTGCACGGCTCCGGCAGCTCCGTAGTACCTGGTGTTATGTTGCTCTCAAACATCCCCGAGCACGGCACAAGCCCACAAGTTCTCTTTTATTTCCAGAACTACTTCTTGAGCTTTGGGAAGAAAACTTGTTCTCCTGCACAGTAGAAGTAGCTGCACCGTTGCTTCAGAATACGCTGGTGGCAGCCTGGTTATTGTGAGACGTGGCACTGGGAGATTAGTGGTATGCGTAAAGATTTTTTTTTTAACATAATCCATGTTTATTTATAAACTAACGATATGACAGTACTTGCACTGTGAACTTCTGTATTTTTATCAAGGCTTTTTATTATGACAAAACATGAAATCATAACTGTGAACAGGAAAATCTTGTTTAGCCACGGGCTAAACATCTAAGCGTTGATATACGGTTAAACTCAGAATCGTGTTTCACTTTTTAGATTATAGGACTAAGCAAATATTTTTTAAAATACAGTTAGAGGAAAGCACATGGTCAGGATTCACAATGTTTTTTTCCAGTTCAGAGAATTTTCAAACCTATTTGCTTGCTGGGAATGTGCAGATGCATTTATGCTTGCTTGAAAAATTATCCCGTTTTTAAGTAATGACTTGCTGGTAATTGTTATCTCCTTCGAACGCAGGCTCAAGCACTTCAACGTGCGCTCATCCACAGGGCCTGATCCCTCCAACAAAAGTATGTTTGTTTATTTCCTATTCATGATATTGCAAAAATATGGTATGTTGGAAAAACATTGTTCAGTTGTCCTTTGCTAATATCAGAGGTGCTTATGATAGGCAGAATTAGAGATGTTGGCCTTGTGTGACTTGCCCTGATCTTGGAGCAGGTGCCGTCACCTTCAGTGGACACGAGCAGTTGGGGATCTCCTCCCCGTGGCCCAAGGTCCACGCTCAAGGTGGGGGTGGCCAACCTGGGGTGCCATTCCCATGGCACTGCCATGCACCAACCCCGCTGTGGGATCGATCTGTGCAGCTGGGTGGCCCCCACCCACCACCCCCCCGGTGGGCATTGGGTGCAGGGGAACCGTGAGTGCCGCAGGTCGGCGTGCAACGGCCAGGGCTCCCACCCGCCGTGCTCTTCCCACTCTTTGCTAGCTAGTTTTGCTAACATATTTTTCGAAGTCCACTTGTTTCCTATTTATTTCACCCCTGCAATCTTTTTTTTCCTTTGTCTATTCTCAAATCAGGGCTGAACCAGGCAATCAGGGCTGAAGAAACTTCGAGATACCATTTCCTGACTTAAAACCTGGTGCCTTAGCAAAAATGAAGCAGTGAGTAGGTACACCGAACCGCTCTGTAAGGGATCACATTGCCGTGGGATTGACCTGGAAGATGGCTTGCAGGTAAAAGGGAGGTCTGAGAAAGCTCCCCGGCATTAGGCTGGAGGAAAAGGGCGGGTGCCCTGACAGTGGTACTGCCGAAGAGGCCAGATCCACACACCCTGCAGAGTTTGTCATTACCATGCCGACAAAACCTTTAGGAACAAATTATCTTTGTGCGGTTAAATCTCGCCTAAAAATGTGTTAACAAAAGAGGAAAACATGCAGTCCTATGATCCAAAATCAATGCGCAGATGATGAATCTTGAAAAGATTCTAGTGAAATGAGGCAGCTCATGTAATTATGGTTGTATGTTTACTGACACTTCGAGCACCCTGCATCGCTGGGGATGGGAGAGGCAGTTTTGCCTTCGAAGATTTAATATGTAGGATGGTGGTCACCTGTTCCAAAAGGTCTAATTGCCTGGGCTGATTTCCCCTTTAAAGTAATTTATATTGCTGAAAGGATGACTCCCTTAGGGGTATATTCTTTGAAATTGTTGCTAACACAGAAAAGACTTTTTTCTGTCATTGAAGTAGAAAAAGTCTGAAAATTCTCAAACTGCAGCTGACCTGCTCTTTTTGGAGCACCTTGCTCCCGCGAAAGGGAACTTCTTCTCCTGGGAGCGGCCGTGGAGGACGGCGAGCGGGGCCCCCCCGGCACGCGCCACGCCGGGAAGCTGCGGTGGTACCGACAGCAGACGCTCTGCAGTGAATCTTAATTAGGCATATGCAGATAGCTCAAAATCTGCTCAAGATGGATTATCTGAATGAATACTAGTAAATTATCCTTTTATTATCCTTTTAGTGTCCGCTGGGGAGATTGGATTGGATAGTAGGCATCTGATACTTTTACTCCCTTGGACTGAGATGGAGGAGCAGCAAGCTGGTAAGGGAATGGCACGTGGGGGCTCTGAAGTGATGTGTACGTGGGAGATGGCTTGGAAATGAGGAGTGGGCTGCACCCTGCCATGGCACCCTGGGATCTGCACAGCTGGAGAAACTTCAGGCGCAGCCGTGGCTCGCCACAGGTTTGGGGGTTGATATTTTGCATGGAAAAATATTAAAAGCCCACCTGTCTTGGAAGTCTTGCTTTGAAAATGATATTCTAGGCGTATCACACTACAGTGATAATCTGAGAGGTATCACACTGCAGTGGTAATAATACCAGTGCCCAGAGAAAGTTTCGGGTTGTTAAGTGGGTAGTAAATAGTTTGAACGCAGCCTGTATTAATGTGCCACATGCGGAGCCATTTTAACGTTGCTCCAGGAGTCCTGGAGGTGCAACCTGTAGGGTGGCCCTGGGAGCCCTCCCGTGCCAGCCTGTGCTGCATGGTAGCTTCCTCCCATCTTAAACCTGGGGAATAATCCCTAGGGCATGCCCGCAGGATTTTGCTCAGAAACATTTAAATATGTGACATACTAAAAGCAGAGTAAGATGCTGCTGCTACCACTCTTCTGAAAGCAAGCTCCATATGGTCCTCATGGGAGCCTGCGGAGTCTCGCGCGCTGGATGGGAATGTCTCACTTGGAAAGTGACAGGAGTCTAAGTGTAATTGAAGACTTGTATTACAGCCTCAACAACCAGGATGGAGAGATTTTTCCCAACTGTCCATGTAAAAATTAGAAGGGTGGGGGAGGGGGGAAGTGGAGCTGAAATACTGACCCTCTTATTCATCTTACTCATGTAATAACCATGAATCCAGCATCCAGCGCATTTCCTACTGGCAATTTCTGGTGCTCTGCTCAAAGGCTTGCAAAATACACTGTGAACATCCTTTAAATTTGTTTTGATTGTAGTCTTTATTTTTTCACTTATGCTTCGCAACCGGACTGTACGTGTGCTGGAGCAGCAGCCTCCATCTCCACACGCTGGTCTTGGTTGGCAACGGTTACGATACTGGGGATACTTGGAAACAAGGTGCAATTGCAAGGCAGTGCCCACTAGCAATGTCTTCTTAGGGTCTCTGTGCTCTTTTCCCTATTTAATTTTTAATTAACAAGGGGTCGATGATTCTTCCTAAATTCCTTCTACCATGAGCAAACAAAGAACTGTAGACCACAAGTTTTCACATCCACACCCAAATGGCTACGAAATGGCCTGACTTCTGCTCCTCAGCAATCCCCATGCTTTTGCCCTCTGCTCTTCCCTCAGGTCCCAGCATCTAACAGGCCTTTTCAAGTACGGCTTGAATTTTGAGTGCATCTCTGAGCCCTTTATTTCATCTGAATTTATTTGCTCAGCTCCTCAGCGAGCTCGGCACAGCGGTCAGCACAACTGTTGGAATTCAGCTTCCCAACGTCCAGCCGCGCGAGGCAGGGTGAATTCCTTCACAGACTATTTATCCAGATTGCTAATTCCCTGCACAGATGGTTCTGCATAAGACTGTGTGGGAGAAGAGTGGCTTTTTAAGCCAATTAAATAGAAACCTTGTCCAAGAAGGATTTTCGAAATGCTTATGCATGTGAATTCATGACGTATTGTACTGTGTATTCTGGCAGTGCTGCTTCTCTCAATAGGAAGAGAGGGAGTGATGCGCAGAATTTCCTTGGTTTGTTAAGGTCATTGCTGATTTTTTAAATTTTTTTTTTTGGAAAGAAAAACTCCTAAAAGAACTTCCAGTTTGGCAATATTGCAGAGTATTTTAGATATAGAAAGAAAAGTCTTTTGTCATTTCTGTCAATTAATTCTCACTGCCAAGCTCTTCAGCCTACTTCTCAGTATGTAAAGCAAGCTATGATTTGTAGTAAGACAGATGAGAGGAGAGGAGGGAGATAAAAGGGTATTAAATGACATCCAAAGGGGAAAATACTAGCTAATAACATTAATACTTCTTTATTATTACTGCAGCATTTGGGCTCGGTAATCCAAAAAGCTGCAGTAAAAATCCATCCAGTTCAAGGAGAGAAGTCAACACATGAGCGCAATCACTGTTTTATGCCTATACTTATAGAAATGTTTAAGGTGAACGTGGGTAGTAGCACGCGTGGGAAGGATAGGGAGGCTCAGTGCATTATATGCCGTAAAGGCTTGATTCTCACTCCATCAAATTAGCATCGACAACAGAAAAACTGACTATACTAGATGGAATTATGCTTTGAGAAAATAAGTTTTAAGATTTAGAGCTCAGGCAGAAACTTCTGCAAGAACGTTGGCAATCCTGACAAAATGTAAACTAGCAAAACCACAGCACCTTTGCTGCCCAGTCCTGGGCTGGCCCTGCAGAAAATTGTGTCCCACCCAGATGACTGTACCCTGAGGTGCTGCAGGAATGTTGACTTCAGGAACATAGCTGTGGACCATCTGGGATAGTCTCAGGTCACACAAGACCATAAACACTCAAAACCCCTAGAGATCTCTAAAAAACACTGAGCAGGAACAAGCAATACCAAGGTACGGCTAAACTAGGATTAAAGGTCCTATTTGTGGATATGTGTATTTTATTGAAGTGGCATAAATTATTGCAAGTGCTTTACTCCACCTTGTAATTCCCCTCTCTCATGCGCCTTTGCTGCAGCCAGGTGCTTTCTGTCAGATCTTGTTCAAGCACTGAACAAGACCCTCTCCACATTTACCCCCTCTGCAGTTTCTGTATCTCATACAACACGGTTAACTGGTATTACAGGGTTGCTGTGTCTCTTGTATATGTCTCAAAGTTGGTGGTCCTCTAAAATTTTATGTCTTTATGATACAGCCACTGGCTAATGCTCACTCCTCTTACTGTTCACGTCTCCCTTTCTCTTTTTCTCCATTCCCTCATCCTCTTTCTTTTTCTTTTCGTTCTGCAACTGGTTTAGTCAAGGGGATGTCCTTTCCCTTGAAGACATCACAGAACCCTGAAATAATAATTGCAATACTGTAATAATAATAATAATAATAATACAACCAATAACTGAGATAGAACTAATTGGGTGTATAGACTGGTTTACCACAAAGATGTATCACACAAAAGATAGCAAAGATCCTTTTATTTGGGTTGAAAGTCTATACTATATACCACTACTGCAGTAGTTGGCACAGATTTAACATAGTAGGAGACTTAGAATTAAAAGCCTTCTGGCACAAAATTCATGATCTCAGTTCCTTTTAGTGTGGTGTCATCACAGTCTTGTGTGGAGAAATCCAGTGGATTCCTCTGCAGGTGATCTGAAGCAGATTTAGATCTACGGGAAGCAACTCCCACAGGAGCCAATTCCCACAAGAAATGAGTGAACGTGAGTCAAGTCAGTGATGCACGCATGTGTTCTGTAAAATAAACGTTTCAGACATTACATACCTTTCATATTTCAAGCCTTGTGAAAAAGTCAACTTTTCACTAGGTGGGTTTATGTGAAGGATCAGTGAGATGAGACGTTCTGCTTTGTGTCTGGATTAACGGACCTCGGGCATCAGAGTAAAGTTAGCGGTTGAGTGGGAGAGGAGCTCATCTACCCTGTTTTGCTAACTGTCATGAGTTCCCAGAGCTGCACGTGTCCGTGTGACAGTTCATCGCTGTGGGACGTAATCAAGTGATAGGGCAGGTCTAGCCCATACCCCAGCACTGCAGCTGCCTGTATGGTGCATCTAATCCCACTCCAGCCCCAGCGCTGGGCAGATGCGCTAATTCTGCTGTGTAATATCCATTGCACTCGAGTCTTCCTCTAACCACCTACTGCCTGCTTTAACAGGTTCAGACCTACACAAACGACACCTTACTGTGGTCTGACATCTCCAGCCAAGCCATCAGCTTCCCTCCACAGTGCTGTCTAACCAACTGAGGAGTCCCCAGAGCCACCTTCTCGTTGCTGCCACCCAAGGACAAAGGCGTTCGCTTTGTTATTGGGTTTTCTCTGCTCGGGAACTTGCAGCTTGCTGAGTTACCACTTTCTGTACGGTCTTTAGCTTATTAATCCGGAGATTTCCTTTTACAGGTGGATTGGGTGCATCTATCTCCTTCTCTTTATCTCTGTCTTCCCCCTTGCCCTTTTTTTTCTCTAGATGTTTTGAGTCTTACATTTGTCATGACCTAAGATTAAAGACTTCTTTCTCTCTTTATCCCTCCTTTCTCTCTTTGCCTCTTTCCCCTCTTCTCCCCCTCCTTCTCTTTTTATCTCTCTCTTATCTCTTTTTCCTCCTTCCTCTTTTTCTTCCTGTTCCTCCCCTTCCTGGCTGATGTGCTGGATTTGGGCGATATATGTCATTTCCTCAATGGAACGATCAAGACAGGATGGAGAGTACAAGGCAGGGGTTTGTTGAACTGGCATTACTTGATCACTGTGATTAGGAAATGTTGTAAAGCAATTAACAAAGTCATTCAGCCATTCTCTTTTCCTCCCTCTGGGGCTCTGTCTGTGCCCAGTGAGCACTTCTGGGGCTCCCATGCTCGTTGGGAGAGGGGGTCCCATTGCCTTTGGCCTGTCTCATTAGGGCTTGGGTAACGAATTGTCCGTGTGCATACGATCTGCATGTGGAAAATACAACAAGTGGGAGATGAGAGCAAAAAGGGGCCAGCAAAGGCTGCTGGTGGAAGCGGGAGCAGTGAATACTCGGCAGCTCAGTATTCACCAGCTGAGTCTTCCCAGTCATTATTCTCCACTTCTGCGGCGTCCTGCATTACACATGCATGCACTGCACCATCATTTACAGATGCAATGAGAAGAAACCAGATCAGATGAGTCTTTGGGAACAGGGAAGGCATATGACAAACACAAAAATTAAAACACTCGGGAATAAGGCAAATACTGAGAGTAAGAAGTGGGAATGAGACAAATATTGGATTAAGACAAATACTGCTGCAGATTCCAATGTCAATTCTGACAGCGATAGTGAAGTTTGGAGTATGTTGACAATTGAAGATGAAGGGCTAAGATGGGAGGCAAAAAACCTTCTAGACTTCAGTCCGGTGTCATTGTATTATTTGACTCGGTTGACCTAAATTACTAGGATATAACCAAATAAACTTAAACATGAGCAGTGCACTTAAATACATGACACTTCAGCAAATTAACTTGCATTTTTTATAACCAGAATCTCACAGACGTGGTAATCTTTGCCTGTCATCTGGGTGCTTCAGGATTTTTAGTTATAATTCATTATATTGGAGCATATTCAAAATAGGCTACAAAAGCTATCCTTTTTATGCTAACAAGATTAATAATCTATTTACTGGAATGGAAAGTACAGACACAGTATGTGGAAAATGTATGATGAGAAAAACAGTAAAATCCATTTGTTGAAAGTGTCAAATGCTTAAAAAATTATTTAGAAGATTGCTGGGCCACTTCATATGTGACACATGAGAATGACAAAATCTGGCCTTATCCAATGGTGAACTGGAACTTTTCGAAGGCAATCGCATTCATCTAGAGTATTTTAACTTTTCAAGTACCCTCATTGCAGAAGCATGCTGAATTTGGCTGAAGTCATGTTCTATGAATTTTGTTTAGCTGTAGAGCTTCTTATAGGAAAGAACTGCAGTTATTGAAGAAAAATAGTGTCCCAAAATTAGAGTCGGGCTTTTCTATGTGGATAGAAAATCATTTGAAGGACTGTATGATGCAATTTATGCTTCAGGACAGACGCCTGGCAGTTCTTTAAGACCGGATTGTACAAGCACTCTGCAGTTTAATTATTTAAAGGCGTGCCTGATAATTGGGTTGCTTTGCAGCCAGCTGCAACTGTGCTTTTGGAAACCCATCCCACTTATCCAAGAATACGTCCGTGCTCCGATTGACTTGAGTTCAGACCAAAATAGTGAGGATCTTGCCAACGAAGGAAGCCTTTTCTGTGCGTGCTACCAATATGGCAGATTTGTAAGAGATAGCGTTGAGTTAGAAGAGAAAGATTTCTTCGTGCTTAGCCTGTGCCGGGGCTGGGCTCTCCTGCCCGGCCGGCTGAGCCACCTGCTCTCCTGACGTGTTCAGTATTGGTTCCTGCACCTCTGCAAAGCTGCAGAGGAACGTGGGGGGGTTTCGTAGGAAGACGATGAGCTACTCCAAAACGGCGTAACGTTTGCTGTGCTGCGAACACGCTCTCTGGCACAAAGAAAGGTGAAAATTGGATTCATTACAGATCCAGACAATGGAGTTATCTTATGAAGGCTGAGGACAGAAAAAATTATTGTCCTGGTAATTGCCATTCACAGCTTGTGATGTAATTTGAGAAGGTTTTCCAGTTGTTCTGTACTGCCCATTTTCATTGTGGGGTTTTTTCATTTCTCTGTTTGTTTTGATTATTTTTGCTTGTTTGTTTGCGGGGGTTTTTTATTTATTTTTTACACTGACATTGAAGTCCCGGGGTGCGCAGCTGCCTTCCCCTGCCCGGCGCTGGGGAGGTGGGGGGCTGCAGCTGCCCGCACCGTGCTCGGCGAGGGGATTAGCCGCCCCACACCAAAGCCCTCGCTGATTCTCCTCAACTGAAAGGGTGGATGGGATTAAATCAGACGGGCTCTATGGGCGGATGGGATTACGTGTGGGAAACGGGCGAATCCAGAGGGTGCCATCAAGCTTATGAAGGACTCCCATGGGGAGAAGCAATCATTTTTATAAGTCCAATATTTGTATCATTAGATTAGAAAAAGAAAGGGAGACTAATGAGTTTTTTATCAGGAGATGGGAAGACAAGGCTGAAAAATATTTCCAAACAACAGGATAATAGAGAATAAATGTGATATTACAGACAAGTTTAATTCTTTTAGTCAGAGATACCATCATTTCCCTTTTTCTTAAAAGTTATTTTCTTCTAATCATTTTCAAATAAAGAATGAGTATAGTAGGAATATTCCTGTGCAGGAGTAATACATGAATAAAATTTAAATATTCAAATGTCCCTTATTTTCAATAGAGAATCAGACATATTTTCAATATACAAACTCTTCTGACCTCTTACTCCAGTGCATGTATATTCTTTCTTATGGTCTTCCAGTGGATTTGAAGGGTCTAGGGCCTGTGGACTGCGTTTCTTTTTTAACAGGGAAGAAGCATCTATTTGTGTTGGAAGTAGGGCAGGGGAAATGTTGAGCTCCTGTGGTCCCTATGGTGTGAACACCTCAAGGAAAAAACAGGTTTTCATCATTGCGATGCCTCTGGTTGCCTTTGCCATGCTCATGGGATTTAGCAGGTCATGAGATTTTGGGTGTCAGCCACAGAAATTACTGAATTCTAAATAATGGCTGAGATATACTCTAGAAAAAGTTATAATAGTTCTGCATGAACGCAGATATTTTAGCACAGCTTTTTAAAAATCAAAAGATAACACTGGTTTTACAGGGCACACAGAAGAGTTATCTGAGAAGATGACTAGACTAGACTGCTGTATGTAGTCTAGTCCTGCACTAGACTACACACAGCGAATATGTCTGTACTAAATAAAAATGTACCCTGTAACATAGGAAAACACACTGAAAAAAGCAGATAGTGGGCACGTGAGTTTTGAAAGATTCTTCCAGTTTCAGGAAGATTCAGATATAGCCGTGCATACTCAATATAATTTTTCACATGAAGGAAATTTTCAATGCTCTTTGTGTAGATGAGTGTCGTATAAGTAAAATATATGGTTGTATGGACATTCTTCTTTAGGATTGTCACACAAATAAACCACACAATCAATATAAATAATATTAAGAAGTAGTCAAAGAAAATACCAATTCATAAACAGTTACATTAACTACAGGGATTTAAATGAGGATTTGTGTGACCAACAAGTTGGCTGCTTTTCAGCTATCTAAATTAGTCTAATAAACTGTATCTCCCCATAAATCTTGTTTCTCTTTAATTAGGACATCACTGAAAAACTAAAGACATAAAAACTTCTGGTGCTCGAGTGCATTGGGTTCTACGGGAAGCAGAGACGGGCATAAATAGTCATAAAAAGCTTCCTAGGAACAGTGAAGAATACATTCTTAATAGCTTTGATAAAGGTTTGAGCAACTAAAAATGCAGCAACAATAGTGGGAAACATCTACATGAGGTACTGAAAGTGAATGAGAAATTGATGCTATATTTATTAGACTGCAATCATCTTCCTAATATGCTTGAAGATAAATGGTGAGGCATTCTTTCAGCCAAAAAAGCGTAGCAGAGTGTTGCATTTGACATAGTGATTATTGATAGTGATGATAAAGTTCAAAACATTGAACAGTGAAAAACCCAAAAGCAATACTAAAAATGGTGGAGTGGAAGTGGAAAATTATGTGAAATGTTAGGGATGTTTCATTTCAGTACCTCTGCCTCATTATACTATCAGCAAAATGTAAAATACATAGACTAGATAAATGTCTCATTAAGTATTTCACTGCTCATTCTGGGTGCTTGGGAGTGTGCTTGAATAATGAAAAATGTAGAAGTACCTTATCACACGGCGATGGTGGCAGGAGATAGCACTTTGTCAAAAGGTGTTGTTAATTCACTGTATAGACCAATATTGTATAGAAGTGTATAGTGTGACAACGTGTTACAGCTACACAAAACCAAGATGATTTAGAAATATCGGGGGTGTTTCATATGTAGATTTTACAATAGGAGGCTAAGATCCGTTTCGTGTCCTTGTAAAGCTTGGGCTCCTTTGGTCTTTGTGGGCTCTGGGTGCAGAGGGCAGGATCTGGGAGCCGGGATCTGGGATCAGGCACGGCTGGTCCCCACGTTGGGATGCTGCCAAGGCCAGCGCAAATGCAGCCTGCCCAGAGATGCGGGGCCTGCCCTCTGCCACTGACACCACCTGCCTATCCTTAAGATGCTCCTTAAGAAGAAAAAAACCCCTTGGTTGCACAAAAGCAACTCTGATTTAGGAAAATCCGATGGCTCCATATAACTTAAAGTTCAGGGAATTGTGTTTAGAGCAGCGGCAGTAGTCAGGTTTACACCTTGCACAGTAAGCCTGAGCCGGGAGAGGAATCAAAGGTATTCTCAACTGTGTGCACTAATTTCATCAGGGCTATTCACGCACCTAAAATTATACAGAGAATTGGTAGGTGCATAATTGGTAGATGCATAATTTGCATGTTTAGAAAGGAGGTATAAAATACAGAAAAAATAATATAAACTATGTATATATGCTTTATACATTTATGCCTAAACGTATAACATGGAAATCCTTTGTAGGTCAAAGGAGAGCATGCACAGTTTCCAGCAATATTTTCTGGCATCTCATGATCAAAAGTCCCTTTTTTTAGCAGTTGGGGAAATTCCCAAATACGTTCCTTATAGCTGCCTGCGATGGGACGAACTCGCAGGGGCAGGGGGTGAAGCAGTGCTCGGGCAGCCTGGGAGCGTGTGTGTGGCTGGGAGGCTGAGATACTTGCATTTTACCCTTAGCTTGGAAAAACACACATAAAATCTGTCTTGTAATGTGTGTGGTGTGGATACTATTATGCTCAAAGGTACTGGGGGGGGGAACAACCAAAAACCCCACCAAACCTTCTTCCACACTAGGCTGTGGGAATGTGCATAAACATTAATAAATCCAGCAGTGGCCTAAGGGAAAGTCACTCAGCAGAAAGCTCGTGTTAGCTGCGAGAGCTAGTTGGAAGGAGAGGAGTTAGAAAGTGGGAGTGAAAGCAAATACCATGTGTTAGAATTACGGAGAGCACAGAAATAGGTACCCGTTATGCACTTTATGAAGATGCAACATGGTTTATTCTTCAGGGAATGGCATAATAATTAGAATTAATAAGATTTTAATGGTGATAGACTAAGTGCCAAATCTTCACAGTAGGAGGTTTTAGTGCTGTATGCCACAGAAACATTTTCTAATGTGAACAAGCACTATAGTTAAAATTACCCTATTACTACAAAATGGAAACAGACACAAGGTTTGACTACTGTCAACTAGTCAAGACCGAGCACATCAGACCGAGCCATGCAGTGAATCCTGCAAGAATTTATAGAGTTTATGGCAAAGAGAATTATTTCCTAGAAGCATGCTTCTAATAAATATCTTGTAGGTACCCAGCTTTCACAGATTTTTTTTTTTCCCCCCTGAGATGTGCTTTAATAGAAACTGCATTCAATTTGTGGCACTGCAAGGGACTGAAGTAATTCAGGATTTTCAATTTATTTCACTATAAACACTCAGTACGGCTAAGCCCTTACATAATGCTTTTATAAAAAAGTACTTCACAAAAAAGAGCAAGTATCATTATTCCTATTTTTTTTCCTATGTCCACATTCATTGTAGGTGGTATACGTAACATAAGCTTTCCTTGTCTGTTATGTATTTCCTCTGGATGTATCCAAACAAAAATTTTCCTTGAAGCAGCCAATATTTTTAGCTTTCAAAATAGCTGAATTATTTCAAAATGTTTTGATGTTTGAATTGCAAATCCCAAGAATAGCAAAATTTGATTTAAAATTTTGTTTCTTTCAGGGGGGTGAGTTCTAATGATGATCATCCAGGTCAGAAAGTGCGTGTAGTTTTTACCTATCCACTGAGAAAATGAACCTAAACTTAGACATGTAGAAAAGTCCTGGAGTACTAGGAATCCTCTCTGGAGCTTTTCAGCACTGGATCTGGATATACTGGATTCAAAACCCTCTGAGACTATAGAAAATATTACTTACCGGTAAGAGAGCTGAAATTACTAATGTGTGTACATCTGTAACCCCTACCCCGATGCCCAGGTGCGTGGGGAGCAGAGGGTGCTCGGGTACCACCTCCTCCTGCTGAGGCTGGCGGTCGGCACACCGGTCCCCAGCATCCTTCCTCAGCAAACCCACGGGCAACACCTTTTGAATGAACTTTTTCATGTCTTGGGAAGGCTGGCTGATACAAATATAGCTGGCTGTGATAGTGTTAGTAGATTAAACCAGTACAAAACCCCTGTCTTTTCACTAATTTAGAGCAAAACTACTCTTCAACACCACCTAGTGCTGCTGGGACGCACGGCCGGCGTCAGCCATGCCCCGCGCAGTGGGGCCCGGGCTGGAGAGCCACGGTACATGAGCGTGGGTGGGCTGTCACCCGCTCCAACAGCCAACGTGCCTGGGGTTGGGGTTTCTGGAGACAATAAAGCCATTAGAAATGACTTCAAAAATGGATATTCTTCCCTGGGAGCTAATTAGCTGGCAAAATGCAGAAGAGTAGTGGAAAGGTGTAAGAGTCTCCCAAGCTTGTTCGTGCATCATCTGGTTTAGGAGAAAGTTGTCTTTTCTGTACCTAGAACAGCTGAAGGAGTCATTCCTGAAGTGTTATGTCCATACATATGCCTGTATAGTCTCTATAGAGTCCTTGCGTAACTAGCATCTCTCCTGCTCTGGAAACCTGGGTAGGGTGATGAATTGATTTTTCTTACAGCACTTCCATTTGAAAATCTTCAAAAATTGGAGATATTCAGATGAAAGTACTTCAATGAAAGGAAATAGTGTAGGAGGTGATTTCTATAGGTGGCCGTTTCTATAGATCCCGCAGCCAGCCCCGCTGCCGAGGGGCAGCCAGCCCTGGGCAGCCACCCTGACCCAGCCCCTGCAGCCCCACGCTGAGCCCACTGTGCATCATATGCACAGTAATGCAACCAAGACCCTAAACGAATTTGGTTGTGTTTTGTCTTCCCAAAACAGAGAGGCAAGGTTCCAGAAAGCAAAACTTAAGTGTATATGTATTTTTAAATAACTACAAGAATATCTCTCTTCTAAAAAGTCCAGCGGCCACAGTTCTGCCTCTGTGCTTCGTGGTGGTCTCGGGAGCGGTGGGATCAGCCCTTCCCATGCCACTGGGCCAGATGTTGCTGCTGGCTACGGCAGCTGTTTGCAGCATGCCCATCCCCGGCTCGGCTGCTCCCAGATCTTCAGCGCGATCCTCAACCTCCAGCTAAAAGCAGCAGACGCCCACCACGGTGATGGCAGCCTCCGCCTCCGCAGCCCCCTCCAGCCCGCCTGCGCTCGGGTCACAACAAGGCTTCTTGCTACAAAAGGCCAGACCTCAGCGTGCAGAACGAGCCTGAGGAAAAATGCAGGTCATTCCCGTGCATTGCTGCTGCTCAGGTAATTAAAATGCGTCCCTGGGTATAAAGTGGCCGGTCTTCCTGGTAGTCCTGATCCGAGGTCAGGATGGGGTGGGATGTTGTCCCAGTCCCAGTCTGCGGGCATGGCCAAACCACAGTGAAGTGGAGAAAGGTCTGTGCTTCCGTCAGCCTGGACATCAGTGCCCAGGCACCTCCCTTGTTACAACATGGTCCTATTTAAGAACTAATGGGGGAAAGTAAATTCATGATGAAAGAAAAGAAGGCTTAAAATTCAAAGACTTGGCATTTCAGGCTAAAGAAGAAATCAAACCTATTTTTGCAAAAATGCTTGTTTTTAACAAAATCATTCCAATAGTGAAAAAACCCACATGATTTTGTAACCCACTCACCTCTTAAAAAGCTGTCGGTTGCCCTTGTGTAATGTTGTCCTTCTCCCTTAAAGCCTTTATTCTAATTAGGATAATTCAAAGAAAATGCATTTTCCACAGAAAGAAAAGGTATTTATGTGGCAGGGAAGAGCTTGGTCCCCTACAGAGAAAACGTACAGATCTGACCAGTCTGTTTAGTTTCTTAAACCCATCACACACACCACTGGTGATTGATGGTAGAGAGGTTTGACAGGGGTAGCGATATAAAGAGCTTGCAAGGATTAGGAGGTTGCTGAGAACACAGCATGATGGAGTTAGAAACTCCTTTTGGAGCGCTCTGGGACATGAGCAGCTCTTCGCAGGTCTCTGGCACCCGGCTTTCGAGGTTTGTCCTCCTGGGGATCCAACCTGGGGAGAGGTGCAGGAGGAAAGCAGCTGTCGGGGCTCCTTTCTGGGCAGCAGCTGGAACGGGGACAAAACCTCTTCTGCCGGGAAGCTTCCATGTGGAGCATCCCAGTCTCCTGCCACCCATCCTGGCGGGGTGGTCTCTGCCTTTTTGAGGTGGAACTGTTCATAGTTGCACCTCAAAGTCAACAAAAGTTGACTTTTTTCAGCACGCAAGACACCTCTGCCATTTTTCGTGCAAACTCTCTGTTACCTCCCACCCGAGTGCAGCCAGACGTCTGCACCATCGGTTTCCCCGTGCTGCAGGGCAGTTATTCCTCCCTCCAAGCAGCTCGAGGTGGCTTTACCTCTGGCTTTCGCTGCTGTGCACAGCGTGATGGTTCCCTATCTAAGTGCCAAAGAAACCGTCCAACTGGGGGCAGGATCAGTCCCCTTTATACCTTGTGCAGAGAAGCTGTTTGGAAGCCCAGGAAACAGAATGCAAACAAAGCAAATAATTAACGTTGTTATATTTTTGGTGCAATGGTTATTAAGAATTTCTCACCAATGAAATATGTAAAGATGACACTAATATCAATGCCAATAATATCAATATAATTAGAACAACCCTGGAGGTACAGTATCTAAATAGTTTCCCAGTGGAGCAATAGAAATTAGATTGCAAAGCCAGAATATTGAGTGTTGCACTGAGGTACTAGAAGGATGTGACATCTTGCTCTTCCAAAAAATATGGCATGCTCTATACTATTTTTCTTTTTACTAATTCTTTATGTTTGAAAAGAAGCGATTAATCCTGCCATTCAGCAGGATTTAAATGCTATCTTGCTGGTATTTCTTTCCCATGCATTGTATCTGCAATACCTGTAATGAAGATAAGGCCCAGCTGCAATAAGACATTGCAAAGAGGAGAAAAGTGACCTCACCTGCAGTAACTCTGCTCCGCCAGCTCCCGCAAGCTTTTGCAGCCGGGGCTGAGCTGGGGCGGCGGCGGGGCGAGTGCCTGCATCTCCATCTCCATCAGCATCACCTCTCCGTGCAAACCGGCTCTGAGTACACCCCGAGGACCCCCAGCCATATCGCTGCTTGAACAACAGGTTAACATCTTCTTGAATCCCCCGCCCCCCCGAAGAAGGTGATGGGAATACTAGACATTGAGTTGAGGAGTTTTCCGCCAGGTGGGAAGGCGTGCCCGGCGGCTGGGTTACGTGTGCTGCTGATTTGCTTAAATAGAAAACCTGGCTGGGCCTGAGCGACTGGGATGTCTGCAGGAGCATCGTATGGCAAGGAGTCTGTACTTGAAGGAGATTGCCTCTAAATGGAAGCAGATGACATAAACTGCAGAGAAATAATGAAGGCGTTTGGAAAAGCAAGTCCCAGAGACGAGTGGGGAGTCACAGGAGTAGAAGAAAAGCCTCATCACGCTGAAAGAGCAACATGATCGGTACAGTACTGGAAACCTGTGGAAGTCCGTGTTGAAAAGGGAAATAAGCTCCTTTCCAGACCATGGGCACAAAGAAAATGGAAAGTTACATATCAAAGATGCTCAAAATTCATATTTTAAGGAAAGACAGAAAACCTCTGTGAAATGCACATGCTCACTCCTTAGGGTGGCTGTTGTGCTGGACACTACAGCTTAGGCTAAAAAGTGAAGCAATGCAGAGCTGACATAATTAAACTGATGAGTATAATTAATCACCCCCTGTGATTACCCTGAAGGAGAAGCATTAGTAGATGTAAATATGATGAATTCAAAATGCAAGTGGATAAAGCGAGAGGTTGGGCCCATTGCAGAAGTATTTTTCTGGTGCGATGAAGAGGTCAGGATCACCACATCGGGCTGCTGAGACGATGCTCCAGGAAAGCTGGTCAGGCAGTGATGGCCCTGCAGAGCTGTAGGGTGAGAGCTGAGCTTTGCATTGGTGTGCATGCTTTACGGTAACTGTATTTTTTCAGGGTAAGTGTATTTTTGCAGTAAGTATATCTAGGTTTAAAACCAGCTTAAAGTTCCAGCATCTTGCGTGCAAATTTAAGACTGAGTATTTACTCAGGAAAATCTCTTCCTTGGGTCTATTAAGCGTGATGCCATGTAGCAATGTTCTGCTTCCAGCTATACTGCAAGAAGAGTTATGTGACATTGGCATCTCCTATGTTTCAAATTCTAGTCCACAAAAAGAAAAGAAAAAAGAAAAAGTGTCTTAAGTTCTTCCATACGAGTATTGTTATGGAGGACAACATCCCGTGTGCTCAGCAGATTTTTCCTTCAGCATGAGTAGCTGGTTAAATTACTATTACTTTGTAAACGTTCACAATACTTTTCTCTGTGCTCTCTCATCCATGCTATATTTGTTTGCAGTTTCTGAAGTCAATGTATTCTCTCCTGTGGATACATCCCACCAGCATTAACCGGAGCAGCAGCCCCCCAGCCCTCCCGCGGGCACCCAGCCGTCCCCGAGGGATGAGCCGGTGGTCCCACACCCACGGATGGCAGGGGCACTCTGTAAGGCAGCAGGGCTGTCGTTTGGGATTGAGAAACCACCCAAACCCTGCCCTGCTCTACCTGGGGCAAGGCATCACGGATAACATATTGGCTCAGTTACCACAGCAGTACGATTTACTTATTTCCATATTGCATAATTCCAGGTGAGAAAGAAAAAAAGAGAATTAAAATAATTGCACAGAAGAACCTTATTGACCCCAAGTGTTGGGGCGCAGACATGTGCCAACAGACAGGAGCCAACGCTGGGCAATCCCAGAGTAGACAGGGAAATATCCCCCCAAATGGTCAGCCCCTTCCAGAAACATTTCTGGTTACAGTCAGCGTGGGCAGCCTGCTAGGAGAGGGAGGGAGAAAGCATCTACTGTTCGTAATGAAGACGTGTCAATATTAATAAGGTGTGCATGTGTCTCTGTGTGATTTTAACATATAATGTATGGAGGAATGCCAGCTGCTTAAACATCAAGTTATGTGGCATGCACAGAACATGCCTCTTTGTCCCCAAATGTAAGATTTGCGAATATCAGATGGCAAAAACCATAAACAAAGGAGCACAAAATATACCAATAGCTAATTCGTCTAGTTATATTCTTTATTATGCTGTCTTTCTTAATGTAACGTGTCTCAGCTGCCATCGGGCAGGAATCCATTGTGAATAAGCTGTCAAGTTTAATTGGGCTATACTGTGAAAATACATAAATAAATCCTTTAATAAATAAATAAACCCACCTCTCTCTGAGGCAAAAGGCAGTGGAATGTGCACGCTTCGAATCCAAGTCTGTTAAAAAAAAAGTTAAAAAAGGTTAAAAAAAAAAAATAAATCTGCCAGGAACTGTTTTAGAGGAAAAGCAAAGAAATGTAGTGTTTTATGTGGATTTATGAAATCCGCTTTGGGATGCAGCCTTGTATAAGGTTTCTGGATCTCTTGTTGCCGGCACAGTTATTACTAGTGCTCAGGGACGTTTCTCTCATCTGAGAGCTGGGTGTTTCTGTAGCGTGTGTCCGTACCTGTACCATTGCTCAGTGCAGAGAGCTAAAGTCGGATTTCATGGAAATCATGAGAAGATCTGGATTTAAAGAATGAAGTTTTCTTTTGAAAGCTATTACGGTTGCTTCATCGTTAGAAATGTTAGCCCTGCAAAACATTACCATTCTGCCGCATTTCATTTTCTGTGCAACAGCTAGGAAATGACGGTCCGTATTCCCCGGACTGTGCTGATGCTGATAGCAGTAAGAGCAGTGGTGGCTCTTACTACTACTTACTGACGACCTACGCGGATGGTCGTCACCCCCGTCTGTTCTGCTTCTTTCAGTGCGCTGCTGGAAGGAATTTGTCAGTGGGAAAAAAATCAATAGGCTATACAAATTTTGCAGGAAGCGTAAAAATGATCTGGGAGGGGATTAAAACCTTCCTGTGGCCTCGGAGGCGACATGCTCTCAGGCTCAATTCCTCCTCTTCTCCCTTGCTTCCCAGCTCCCCAGTGCCCATCCTGGATGCGAAGTCTCCGAGCGGGGGCTGGAGCCCAGCGCCCGCCTTTCGCCCCAGAGTTTGCCCGTCTGCATCCCCTCCGTGCGGTCTGCCTGCTCCGGCGGCTGGGTGCTGCCGAGGCGTACAGCATCCTGGCGCACTGAATATATGCCCGCAAACCTGAATTTTGTTAGATTAAGTGCTTTTTACTGGCAACGTGCTCCAAGACGGCAGCTACCTGCCAGCAGGCAGCCGCCGAGGAGTTGTGTGTGCCACGAGCTGTATCTGCACAGAGGTCCTCGGCTTCGGCGGGGCTCTGCACGGACCGGCCCGGGAAAAGAGCCCTGTGGGTGCTGCAAAACCACAGGCAACGCATTGCTCTTTTCTGTGTTTTATCTACGGAGTCAATGAGAAGTTGCACCTACTACAGGGCAACCTTTGTGTGACACGACGTGTTTAAACATGGAAAACCTCAAGCTACCTGCATCACTCTCCTCAATCGCATAATATTCAGAAGGCAGAAGCCCTGCAGCGAAACTTTCAATGAATTATTGAAAAGTGCTGAGAAGTACTTTGTGCAGGTAAAAAGCAAAATAAGGACCGTATAAGTCTGTAAATCTATTAACATACAAGTGCAAAAGAAACAAAATCTGTGCGGAGGTATTTTGTACAAAACAATTGTTTCCTCACTTTAACAAGGTCAAATAAAATAGAAAGATACAAACTTTCCCATGCACTTCAGTTCACATTGCTATGCATTCATCAATAAGCCTGTAAACATGATGCATTCATCAATAGGTCTGTAAATAAACTTTTAATAGCACGCTAAGGGTATCAGGAAGAAAACAGTAGCGACCATAATCAGCATAAACAAGATTTGATGAAGATAGAAGGAGAGATCAAAAGGAAAAATTATAGGCTGATTGGGGTGAAATGGGACTGGAGTAACGTGTTTAAACTAAAGGAAGAAGAAAGGCAGGGAAGGTGAGACTGTGGGTAGCTTTGGAAAAAGGAAAGACAAGTAAAGCCTCATTTTCCTGGGTAATATTGAAATCTGCCGGTGAAAGCAGCTCCAGGAACGGTGGCTACCACCACCATGGTAGCTGATAGCAATAATGTCTGCACAAACTAGGAAATTAAGAAGATGAACTCTTTAACTACGTGTTTGCAGTCTTTAATAAATTGCAGCAATGACAAAGTTGTAAGTGAGCAACATCTGAGATGCAGTGAGAAGAGGAACTAGGAAAACTGTTTCTGAATTTAAGGATTTGGGCATAGGGATTGCTGAGAAATGAGTAAGTATTGCAGCAGGTGAGATATTCTTTGACAACTGTCTGTTTTCTTCCTTGACCTACTGTATTATCCCTTAGCCTGTACTGTATCTACAGTTTGAAGACCCAAGACATCCTTTTTATGACATTATTGTGTAGGGGATTTTTTTTTTATTTCATTTCTTTCTTTGGTGTGTGCACATTTTTGTGTACGGAAATCTAACTTTTTGCTATTACTTATTTGTCGTTCTGTTTGTTTTTCTAATGATCAGCACCACCAACCCGGTATTTATGGACTGCCTCGGTACACTTAGGTAATGTGATCTGGTTTACCTTGAAAATCAGTGGGCTTTGGATATCTACCTCCTCAATGTTTTCCATTTGACCTTCTTTAACCTAACCTGGATTTTTTTTTTTTTTTGACTGTGGAAATCACACGCACACGCGCGCCTTTATCTAACGTGTTATTGAAACATGAGCCATTTAAGGTTTGATTCTGCTCACTGACATATTAACCTCCTTTTGCAAAACTGGAACAACTGTCATGGTTTGTATCAAGTAGACTGAATTTGTGCTTTGTCACCATTTTCTCTGTCTAAGGAAACATGACTTTGGATAACAGAGAGCGAATTGCTGCCTAGACCACTGCCACCAGCGTGCTTGCTGGTGGAGTCAGAACTCGCCTTTCCCTTGGCAGGGCTGGATTAATGGCCGGTTACCCAACTCACAGACATGGGAAGACAAACACACACAGAGCATCTGAAATGCTCCCTCTCTCCCTCTCAAATAGCCCTGTACTCTTTGAATTCTCTGTGTGGGGGAAATCAAAGCGCAGAACAAACACTGTTTTGATATGGCTTTGAAGATGATAACAGCATCTAGCAGAGGAAAAGAAGGCTTTGGGTCTGCAAAAAAGCAGTGATTGACATGACAAACAGCCCAAGAATAGTTTACCTCTTAACGGGCAGCAGGAACCTCTCTGAGACTGTTTTACAGGACCAAAACTTTCCCGTCCTCTCGTTCAGTCCCCCCCTCTTCAAGGCAAAACCGTCTTTTGAGGCAAATGAGCACCTGTTTGGATCAAGATCCCGACAGGAGGAATCTCTGTTTGCTGAAGGTTTGTAACTTGTTCGCCCTCGTACGAAGCTTTCCGGGAAGGTGCTGTGGTGCTCAGCTCAGGTGGCAAAGCCTGTCTGCGTGCTCTGGGAAGTGCTCCACGAGGGAGGGCATCAGGAACAACCCTGTGGTTCAGCAAAGGCTTCCTCAGGGGCTGCCGCCCAGATAAAAGCTCAGGAGGAGCTTTTGGATGCACAGAAAATCTTGCATCGATGGGGTAATTGGCTGACTTTCAACCTAAATGTAGCACCAGGCAGGGAGATGAGATCTCCTTCATCTCTCAACTAACGCTTCACCGTCTCTGGTACGCATACATACCTACTTCCTCACTGCTCACGTGGGGATTAATTGGTGTTTGTAAAGGAAGTATGAAAAATGGGCACAACATGGTATTTGAATTTTCAGTGGCGGAGACGACGCTTTGAAAAAAAATAAAAGATCCCTGGTCTGAAATACGTTGTCCATCTTGCTGCTATTGGGCTGCCTTTGTCAGAAATGTTTTTCTAGACCCTTAGATGGAAAATGCATCATCCTTATGTAGGATGCCGCGACGTGGTTTGTCCACGTGTAAGGGCACCCCGGCTCTTCGTAGACCGTTTGACCATCCATGAAATCACACCGCTTCTTGGTGGGACGGGCAGAGGGATGGGAGCTGTGTCTCCTGGGGCTGACCCACCTCCAGCTCCTGCTGGTGCCCGACAGCACTGGGTAGAAGCAAGTCCGTCTGCTATTGCAACAAAACACACAGGTAGGTTTATAACAATATTTTGAAACTGAAGCCTTCGTTAAACATCTATACCACTGTCTACAGCAGCTTCTCGCGTCTCTGATGAGGTGTCAGAGATGCTGCAAATTTCCTCTCCACTGTATCTCACACTAACAACAACTGAGGATGATCAAATATCTTCAAGTACCAGCTCAGCTGTATCTTTTCTCTCCATTTAAATCCTGGGAATGAAAGTAGCGGCACTGGGGCTTTGCTGCCAAGTGCTGCTCCCAGTATGCGAGTCAATTTTGTACTTGCAGTATTTCCTTTTTTTTTTCCACCAGTCCCCTCAGCTTGCAGACCGAGAGGGATCATACGCTTTTTGAAATGTGCATCGACATTTGGCACTGAGCGCTGTACTTGCCATTAGAGGGGAGAGCGGGGAGTACAACTGGAACAGGCAAGACCGAATGATTTTTTGGTTGCCCATCGCAGGCTTCTGTCTTTTTTCAGCCACCTTCTTCCCTACAAATCTATCCCGTTATGCAATGGGAAAATCTAACATTACTTTTACAGTCCCATTAATGTTGGACAAATTTCAAGGAAAATAAATCCAGGTTCAGTTTTCTGAATATACAGCAGCTTTGCCAAACATGTTCTGTTGCATATTACAAATTTCCTTTTCTAAATTTATTGAAATAGCCAGTTTTGAGACTTCCAAAGCAATAGTTATGACTTTTAAACTGCATTTTAAACTGTAGTCCATACCATCTTAATTAAAGTACTTAAAATAGCGATGCATTACTTAAACTTCATGAAACAACCCCAAGTCTCCTTCTCTGGTATGTAGGCTTCATGCTTTGGATCCTCACATCACGATGAAATACTGTCAGAGTCCAGGACTGCTTTCTAGTATGTGGACACAGTTAGAAATCCGAAATATTTCCTCTCGCTGCAGACCTTTAATCCTGCTGCCAAGCTCTGCTCAACCCAGGCCTCTGGATCTGTGGGGTCTGACCTAGGTCGAGACGTCCCAAAAGCAGCCCCACCAAAGGACCCGGCGTGGGCGCTGCCTTGGAGCAGCCTGGGGCCGGTTCTGGTCTGAATTCAGCCCGTGCTGGGTTTCTTCCAGCTAGGTGAGACCTACTCAGTCCTGACGCTGCCTCTTTCTGTAATGGCAGCAAATACGGCCACTCGGGCTGCGCGTGAGCCACGTTAAATGGCAGAATAATCACAAGCTGAAGCCACCTTCCCCACGTCGGCAATGGTCTGCAGCGGCAGCGGGCGTGCCACATCCTCCTGCTGGGCATCGACCCTCTCCTCTGCACCGACCACGACCAGGAGAGTCTTAGCAATGGTGTAAACCGGTTCATTTTTTAGCTGAGGGAAATTGTGTCTTGCCTCTTCGCTACGGGGTTTGTCTGTTTGCTTGTTTGTAATATATGACAGCAATACGCAGAGCCTGAGATAAGAAACTTCTTTTTTAGTTCTTTAGAAAGAATAAAACCCAACAATATTTAAAATCCTTTTGGCTGTTCTAAGATCTAATAAAAATAATTTCCTTATTTTTTTTTCTTCCATTTATACACTGAACTATCCATCACTAGTGATTTGTCAGATTTAGCTCTTTTGTCTGTTCACAAACTATCAATAAAATTGATCATTCCTCGTAATTGTTTGAGTGCTTCGAATGGCCATACCTGAAGCAGTAGAGGTTGTGCAATCCTTTTTAATGAACACGGCATTGCATGTTTGATGTTTCAAACTGCGTAGTTTTGATTGGTGTGAATGGTCACCCAAGTGGCTATGTGCCAACTGTCTTTAATTTTAGAGTTGAGAGACTGGCCTAAGCAGGTTGGGGAGCCTCGTACGTCCTGGGGAGACAGGAAGGAAGGACCACGTGTATGGCAAAAACTGGAATTTTGGCCATAAAATGAGCACTGGAAATCACTGCAACAAAGGTATGGTATTCCTTCAAGGAGAGATTATTGGAGTAATAGAAGTCAAAGATTCTTCAAGTATCAGTGTCATTCCTAAATGCATTTTACTTGCTGATTTTAATGATAATCAGCCCCTTCAGGAAATACATGTTTTCATGCACTATGGAAAAAAAAAAATTATATGATATGGTGAGAAAGGGTGGGGAGCTTGGGAAAATGAACGAGGGGAAGTCGAAAGTAGAATGGGAGAGAGAAACAAACCTTGAGTAAAATGAAGAGTTGTGGATACCTTACCAAAGGGAAAAAGAAAAGGAGATAAAATTGAAGGGAACATCAGAAATAGCTCCAGCTCCAGATCTGCCTATTCACCGTGTTCTCGGCTGGAGGCAGCGATCTGTGGACCAGAAAAAGAGCTTTCACAAATATTAATATTTGACATTTCTTTTGCCGTGGCACCCAAACTCCAGTGAGACAAATATGCTTTGTTACAAAATGTATGAGAAAAAATTGGGTCCTATCTACAAGTTTTCCATCTGTTCAGCTCTTCTCCACATGTAGGACTGAATGTTGTCATCTCAGTCCCCAGAAGTTTGATATCTAATCTAGGTCATAACTGCTCCTCCATAACCGACTTTTCCAAATCCTTGCAGGTGGGAAGAGATTGGCAAGAGGAGGACCAAGCAATGTGGAAAAGTTGTTAATACTAAAAAGAGATATCCTGGCATATAACATTCCCTAAGCCTCGAGATGTTGTGCAAAGGCATCCAAAAGTGTCCAGATGACAAATGAAAGGCTACTGGCCTGGTTGGACATTTTTCTGGACATGTCACCATGGTTAGGTTTCCATCCTCCTTTGGAGGTGTACAGAAGCTCCCACATATTGACGTTCTTGCAGGAAATTACCTTCCCAAATAGCTTCTCCTGGGGCAGTACCCTGAAGCCACAGTTTCTGAGGGCTTCAGCTCTTTTCCCTCCTGTTTCGGACACTCCAGCACACATGCAGTTTTATTTTGCTTTCTCTCTTTTGCTTTCACAATCCTCCTTCTCGCAGTCTGGGCATGACAGCTATGTCAGGAGGTAAAAGACAGAAGCCGTAATTTAAACTGATGTCTTCTGTTTGATAGTGTAAGCCACTAAAGCAGATGTTGATAATCAAGATAATCAAATCAAGATACTAAAATCTGAGGGTTTCAGACACGCAGACACATTGGACTAGATGAGCAGCCCTGGTATTTATCTTGCTAACTTCAGGCTGGCTAGATTTTACAACCTTTTCCAGACAAATTATTTTGGGGCTAGGGAAAAAATTGCTGTGAATAGTAAGGCTGATCCTTAACAGAGGTCTAAGCTACCCCTGAGCTGGTTAATCTTCTTTGTCGTGGCTCAGTGGAGGCAGAGATTCATTTCAGCATCTTCCTCGTAAGTGTTGGGAAAAAAAGGTGCTCTTCACAGTGGCTAAAAGTACAAGGTATTACGGGTCCTGTTGTGTCCCTGGAGTGTCCTGCCCAGGACACCGCCATCGAAGAGACTTTGTGTTATGAACTGGCAACTTCTGGGAACAACTTTCTTGTTCCCAGAAACTCAGCAATATCTATCACACCCGTAGCACTGGAGCTGCTGAGCAAGAGCTGCAGAGTCTGCTCTCTAGAGGTGAACGCAAAATCCCCCCAGTCACTCACCAGCCAGGAGCTGAGCAGGTCTTGGGGCTGCTCATGGCCATCATGCCTAGCCCTGGGATGCAGAAACACCGCCTTCGGGAAGCTCAGTGGCACAAGCAGTGCTTGTGAGACCTAGGACCTTCACTGGGTTTCAGTTCCTACCAAGAGAGAGTTATTCTCTTTCCTTTTGTCTTGCAGGCCTCTGAATTTAAAAATAACAATGGTGTATGTGGGATGTGTAGAGCCATAGCTGCTGCTCCACCATCCCACAACGCATTTGCACAGGGTCTGGGAGAGACCTGGTTGCCCTCTTGTGAGCATGAGCACCAGGGAACACAAAACTATTGCATTTCATGCATTGAGACAATTTCTATTTTCAGTTTTTATCCAGAGCCTTAAGTGTTCCTTGTTTAAATTGCTAGCATGATATTAAGGAGCTGCTAAAAAGCACCACAAAGCACAAAACCCTTCCACCTTTTCACAGGACTCTTCCTCCAACCAGGCAGGACTTCTCCCAGCCCAATGCGTGGCAGCCTGAAGAAAAGAAAACACTAGAAGTGTTTTCTGCACTGTCAGAAATGGTACATATTTTGGCCTTATCAGTGAATTACAGCCAGTTCACCAGCTTGATTAGTCTAGCACTTTGCCCATGTATCCATCAAAAATGTTTCTTTTTGCTGATGAAGTTTACTGCCATGGACCTACTGAAGTACAGGGTGGTATGTCTCTGCATCTGAAGCAACGCTGCACAGTACACTTTGAGACCAAGATTTCAGCAAAAAAAAAATTAATATCCTGAGTCCGGTTCCTGTCTCATACATGTGCACACACAACAAAGTACGGGAGGAAATGAAATCCTGAGTCAGGCCAAAGTCTTGAGTCGTGTCTTCATTCAGGTGAATCTCCATGACTTGTTTTTCATCAGTAGTGTAATCTCATTATTTCATGCTTTGTAAATTATATGTTGAAAATAATGAGTAAGTGAACAAATAGTCTGCCTTGTTTACTTGTTCAGCACACAGGCATCCAGGATAGTCTGTGCGACCAGGGGAAGAATGTGTAGCACGTGGGAAATGCACATCCACGAACAGATCAAATGAATAAAGATCTGCTTTGTTCACTGATTTGCCAAGAATACCCTGGTATAATTATTTATAGTAGTTCAGCATATACCAGGAAACATTCTTTTGATGAAATAATGAAGTTCTACTAATATGAGAACTTGCTAGAGGAGTCTGCAATTCGCTCCTTGCTGAGAAGGGGCGCAGGCAACCGTGGACTGTGCATCAGCCACGAAAACCAGAGGACTCACCCTGGAAGACCTCCCTCTGCAGTGATACCAGGGGAGGAAGGCATAAAGGCCAGATGCTCTGCTGACACAGACTAGAATCGTTCCACAGCCTTCAGCAATTCCACTTAAACCAGCCGAAGAACTGGCTACAGGTCTGGTTTACATTTTACCACTTTTACATTTTATGTGCAGATTCCGAGGCCTTTTGTGCTCTACCTGGTGGAGTCCCTTCTCTCAACAAGGATTAGCAGAGACAGTGTTGTCATCTCAGTTGCATGACATATCAAATATAGAGGAAGTCATTAATTTGGGATCCTAAAGCTTGGGAAAAAAAGAACAACCAAAAATGGTGTTGCATATGTCCTTCTTATCCCTGTTTTTATTTAAATAAATAAATAAATAAATAAGATGGGTTTAGGAGAGTTTGTGTTAGATGAACTTTGTGGCTGGACCTATAAAATAAAACTTTCTCTATCTATAAAGAGTCACAACTAATAAGAAATAAAATAAAAGCAATCAGCGGTCTTCAGCTGCTGGTTTTTTCCCCGAGATAACCAGTAGGGTGAGCAGATAGGCAATGAGATGCACCTGCCCATTGATGGTTTGGGGATAGATCAATGTAGGGCAATCAACCAGCTCTCTGCTTTGCCATCTGATGGGCTGCCAGGTGCACTATAAATGTTATAGACCCGATATCCTGGGTAGTCAAAGTAAGAGTTCTTGTTCTGGCATTCGTCCCAGCGCTGGATGAAAGGTACTGCATTGGTTTTGTTCCCATGGTGGTTGTGGGTGGCCAGGAATGACCTGACCTTTACCATATGAGCTTTTTAATGTCTCCAGATAGGAGATTTTATGTGACCTCTGCCCTTGCTGTTTAATAGCACGTTTCTGTGCTGGTTTAAAAGCAGAAAACAGAATTGGGATGACTTGAAAGCTGTTGTTTCTGAACCTTGATCTTACTTTGGAAATACATGGGGTTTTAGTGGCAGTTGTGTCTTGAGACTTTCCACTTGGGTGTGAGTCAAAATGGACTAAGAGGCATTACTACTGATGCCTCCAGAGAGTCAGAGGTTCGTTTCTCCCAGGTGGCTCCATAATTTTGGTGCAGTTTGTGGTTTTTCTTCCCACAGACCTGATCCCAGATGATAAGCAATGGAAGAGCTGCATAGGAGTAATATCAAGCACCCTGTTATTCTTCTCTTCAATGTAGACAAGTGGTACATAAAAGATATTTAACAACTTCCCAGTCTTGGGAAAAACCCAAGATAAACGTATGTAATGGTTTTCAAGAGGAATATCTGACACGCTAGGCCAAATCAAAGCATGATATTTTACTCCTTGTAAGGAACTTGCCTCTTTCTTCATATCTCTGATATTATGTACTGTCTGAAGGTAACCAGAACGTTTAACTCTTAACTTGAGTGAAGTTTATGATAGTTCATCTCAAAAGCACAAAACAAGTGTACATATCAGGTTGTACCCTGAACAGGGACGTTGCCGTGTATCGATGTCTGCCTGGGGCCCTGCTTTGGTGGTCTAGGCTTGGTGTTTCAAGAGGTTGGATGGTAATCTGCAATATATGTTTACTACTGCCTAAAGTAAATCAACAGAGGCAAGGTAACCAAGTAATGAAAAAGTCCACATTTTTACTAAAGTAAATAAATAGGAGTTTCACTTGTTTAGTTGTTTGGTTTTTTTTAATCTTTATAATCTTTCCTTGAATTGTGGTTGAGCTTGAAATGACGAACATAAACCTACAGTAGGCTTCACCAGGCTGCAGGTCATTCCCAGCTCGTCAGCTGAGATACTGAAGTCAAACCATGGCTGTTCCTTTTATTTTCGGTACTTCTGAAATAAGGCTCACAAACTTGGAATAAGTTGGCAGGAGTGGCTTATCTGAAATAAAAAAAATAAATCATCTTCTTACCTGTAGCCAGAATAAACTTTGACCTGAAGTTTTCTGGGAAATACTGAATGGGAGATGATGGGTTTTTGCTTTGCAGGACTGTTCTTTAGGCAAAAGACTGAAATTTAACAGGAACAGGTTTTATGCAGTGGCTTGGAAATCCTATAAATGCCTTTAAATCAGTATTCATTGGTCACAGTTAGCACTGAAGTGCATTAGCTGGACATTGACCTTTGTCCGTGCCGCTGGTGTGGTGTTGGTATTGATGAGAAAAACGAGCTTGAAGCACTCTTTGGTTGGTGAAAACTGCCTAGGAGAGTTGTGGAAGGAGGGCAGGGATGTCCCCTGTGCCACAGCCCGGCGGGTTCGGTCGGGACAGTGGGCTCCCATGGCATTTATCGTCATGTCTCTTCCACCCCTTCCTGAAAATGAGTTGAACGTGTTGCGTTGAGGCTGGCATGAAAACCTGTCGGGCCTTACCAGGCTTGGAATTAAGAAGTTCTAATGCTCAGAAACAAATCTGTAAGCCAAAAAGATCTATAAGCGTGAAGACTGACAGCCATAAAGGTTGTGTATTCAAAACTTGTGAGTTCATAAATATTTACACATTTGCATGATCACTACTGGCAGCAGTTTGCCTTTGCTAGCTTAGAAGAGGCTAAAGCAGCTCAGCTGCTGGGACGTGAGTAGATTAGCACGGCTGTGAGTGAGGGAAATTGCTCTGGCTCTTCACCTAGTCCTTTTCTTGTCAGTCTGGGTTTGCTTTTGCTTTGCTTTACTGGGAATTACGTTGCCTGAGCAGCCTGAGGCAGGTGGACACATTCAGGGGTGATGCCCATGGCTATGCTGAGCCCCTGGCAGGGAGGTAGTTAATCTATTAATTAGATAAAAACATTTTAGTCTTTTTTTTTTTTTTTTCCCCCCTAAAGGGTAAAGAACTAGCGCTCTAATAATTACAACTCTTTGAGTGTCTAGGATCATCCTCCTGCACATCTGTAGGTTTTGAAAATGGGTATTCCACCTGCGATGCACATTTCCAGACGTATAGATCTGCTGATCATGGTCTTATCCAGGTTAGGTGTCTGGAATTGGATAAAGAAAAGACAGGTTGGATGATACAACTAAAGGAAAGGGAGAGGCTAATATTTTAATAAAAGCGTCTTTCCGGTGATCCACCTGAGCGAGGCGGAGGCTTTACTGTGCGTGGTGCTCCCCTAAGGTACCGCCGATCACTCGTCGTCCAGAGAGCCAGCGGTGTGCGGGTTCTGGAAAGCATTTCAGTATGTAGGAGGAAACCCACGTCTTGTTGAAATCTGCATTGTGTCATTTTTACGTGTGGTTATGCCTCGTGCCTGGTGACGCAACGTAACCCAGCGTAACCCCACTTGACTTTACGCAACAGGAGTGTCTCTTGTGCCATTCACCACGGGGAGCGGAGCTGTGGAAGGAGGTGTTTGGGGCTCGGAAATGGATCTTTAATGGGGAATTTTGGAGTAGATACCTGCTCTGCTTACTTTAAAAATTTTTTTTTTTTTAAAAAGCATTTTGACTTATAGCGTGCTTTTTTATTTATATACAGGTTTCTTAAAGTCTTTTTTTTAATTGAGATATTCACTGTGCAGAATAAAGTCAGTAACTGCATTTTTTTCTGCTTTATCTTCATATCTAATTTGTGTCTGGTGACAGAAAATGGGGTCAAATTATCTACGGTAAGTGTGCCGATACCACTAACAAACATTACAGGAAAAAAATATCAAATAATAATAGTAAGACAGTCCTTTCATAACTTATTTATTTTGTAATTTTTGAGTGTCTGATGCCATTGCAATGCCCGATGATAACAGCAAATGTAGGCAGTCGGGAAGGAAAGCGCACGCTAACCTTGCATTTCCCCCCCCCGCCACGTGCATGCTTCAAACGTAAGGGAAAATGCTGTCACGGCCTCTCATGCGCTACCCTGCTGCAGCCCCTACACTGCTGCTGCCACAGCTGATAGTGTGTATTTAAAAAGAAGGAAAAAAAAAAAGAAGGATATTGGCTTCAGAGCGGGGAATTTCTGCACAGCTGCCTCGTTCCAGCGCTCCGGCCGAGCAGCCCGGGCTCTGCCGGCTCGGCGGGGCCCTGGCAGGCTGCTTAGCCGCCCCGGCCTCCCGGCTGCCAATCTGCCTGTGGGTTTCTGCCGAGTGACAGCTATAAAGGCTGGGGCCGGCTCCTCTGCCTCTGCTCCGTGCCGGTGACAGGCGGCTGGGACAGGCTTTTGCCCCCAGCTGCAGGTGCATCCC
>NW_008794603.1:1692843-1701892 GCF_000699145.1 Aptenodytes forsteri | reverse complement strand
CCTTCAGCCCCGGGGGTGGCCGGTGGTACCCCTTCCCCTCCTCGCTGCAGGCTTTGCCCCCCGTCCCTTCCCCTCCTCGCCGCAGGCTTTGCCTGCGACCTTTAAATGTGAAAGGTCGCGGCGCCTCGGTGGGAAGCATCACCCGGGCTCGGTGGTGGCTGCGAGCACCAGAGACACCTATAAATAAATAAATTAAAAATTAGAATAGCTTCTGATTATAAGGGACAACTCCATGTGAATCTTAATTACTGTAATTGATTCTCAGTTACTATGGTGATTGGTGGGCGCTCCAGAGATGCCTTTGATGGGTGATAGATGTTTACTCGTACACGAATCGTCGCTGTTAGAGTGCAGCAGCCCCATCAGAAAATCAACATTTACCCGTAACTTGTACCTAGTGCTGGAAGACACACTGCATGTTGACAACGGCTGTAAATAAGAAAATATTCAAGCTGCTATTTATTGTTCTACTTAGAGGCTCTGCGATGGCTCCACGGGTACAGCCATCCCCTCCCTAAGGGTGGCCGGTGCTCCGGCCGGCACACACCCTGCTTCCCAGGAAAACACTGCTCGAGGACGTGAATGCCAGGGTGGTACTTCTTATTAACTGGCATCGGCACGAACAATTAACCAGCTGATGGAGAAGAGATATTTTATTTTGTTTTGCCTTAGGAGCTACCCCTAATCCTTGCTCCTGAAATAAGGAATTACTGGCTGGGGAAGGGTCCCCGGCCGCAGGCTCGGCTCCGCGGAGGGTGCAGCCTTGGCCCCTAGGTCGCCCCCTCCCTCGGGGTTTATTTTCGGGGGAACCCAGCTCAGGTACTCCTGCTGACAGCAAGCACAGCTAGGGGCTGGCAGATGTGGGGGGGAGTCTTCGAGCATTTAAAGCTTTCTACATTTTGGGCTGCACAGGGAAGTTATCAAGCAGTAGAACTTAAAATGTTAGTTTTCACAAGTGAGGATTTCTGTGCACAATCCCTCATTCCCTCACTCCATTCCTCTCAGGCAGAGGGTGAACCCACAATATTATTTTTAAGCAGAACCAAGTTTCTAATAAAAACCAAACAGAATGCCAGAGCCGTACTTCTACAGTTACAGTTAAAATAATTCCCTACACAGTTCAACAGCAGATGAGTCCATATGTGGCTTTTATTTCTCTGCAGCCCATGACAAATCTTGAAGTAAAAATAAACATCTTCGGAGTGCCTGAACAAAACTTGTGTTATCCTGAGCTAAACTGCAATTAATAAAGTGACACAAAAAGATGTTGCACCTTTGAACGCAGCAGTGAAAACTTTGATTTGCAGCATTTAGCAGAGCAAGTGCCATCAGCCTACAGGAACTGCAGCTGGTTTCACTTGCAGTATCAGAGCTGATTAATTTGTGCTATGGCCATGAAAAGCCATAAATAAATAACGCACAGGGTCTCTTCCCCCTCCAACTGCCTCCTTGATTTCCAGAATTAAAGGTGCTCTTTCAGGGGCTGTTATCCTGGCCCCTTGGCCAGCCTGGATCAAACCCTTCCCCTCATCGATGGGGCTTCGAGCCCTGCAGAACCGCTGCCCCCACTCCCTTTTTTCCCCCCCCGACGTTCGGGAAAGCGTGAGGCATGTGCCCAGGCTGATAATAGCCACAGCAACTGTAATTTCTTTAAGAATAAGGCCCAAAGTGTGGCGGAGGCACTGGAAGGGTTTATTAGAGCAGCCGCCTGGAAGCGCTGGCGGTGTCAGACGGCGCTGCTCCACGCCTTGGAGCCTGCCGCTGTTTGCACAGTGTTTGGGGTTTGTTATGATTTCATGAGCCTTCAATTGCCACACTTCGGGGCTGGGATCGTACAACAGTCTGCACGAAAGCGCCAGCCTGAGCAGACTCACCCCCAAAGAGTTTTTCTATTTTTCTTTTTCCTTGAGCTTTTAAGACTGAAATTAAAGAGTAGGGTGTGGGAGCAAAAGATCAGGATGATTTTTAAAGGCAAGCAGTAGGTATATTTTTTTTCTGCAGGGAGAATGACAGTGGTGGTAGAGAAAAGGAGAAAGTTCTACCCAGGGCTTATGGCATAATCAGGGGTTTAAATCCTAGACGACCCTTTAAAACGGAAAGCAAAAACCACAACCGTACAAGTTCATTGCTGGATCACAAGTTTTTATGTAAATAAAATCAGGTATCGATAGCAGTGAGTTATGGTGAGCAAAGACATTTTTATTATTCATAGATAAATCCAGCGGAAGCGGCAAGGTTCCTGTCGCTGGTGTCAGGCAACCACCTTATTTCTGGTTTTGTTTACAAACTGCACGGAGGAAGCCTGACAATTCAAAATCATGGAGTTTTCCATGACTCTTGCACTGAGTATTAAAAATAAAGATTAAAAGAAGGAATTTTGTAATGCATTTCATTTTGAAAGCTTCTTAACCTTGTTGAGCTCTGCAGGGATCTTCCGAGTCGTGTTTGGGCTGGCACAAACTGTGTGTTAAAAATCCACCACAATAAGGACCCTTGTTTCTTCTAGAAACTGCAGTTATTAGAAAAGTGACGGTCTCCTTTTTCTTTCTTTTGCTTTCGAACTGTGCCAATAAATCTCAGCTTTTAGGGTTTTTTCCTTTCCAGACCCTGGCACAGCTCCGGTAATCCCACCTGAAGCTGGGCTGGATCCGCTCCCCGTGGCAGGCACTTGGGTGCTGGCGAAGGGAGCCGAGTTCACCTGCGCAGCCCATGTTTGCCTTCACGGGAGGAGCCTTAACGAGAAAGATCTCTCTCTCCAACACACGCTTCATCATTTAAAAGTTTATTCCAAAGGCTTAGGCCCCCGGTCACGCTCCTGTTTTGACAGCCGAAAGAATCGATGCAAAGCATCTGCTCGGAGACCGGGGAAGGGCACGTGCAGCCCGTGCTGCAGGATTGCGGGAGTTAACCTCACAAATCACAAACTGCAACGTAAAAGATATTAAGGGGGGGAGGGGGGAAAAAAAAAAAGCAACCCCAATAAATCAGCAGCCTGAGGAAAGCCACGAGATGGGCACTGTGGCTGCGCTGCTCCATGGGTGCCAAAACAACTTGCTTTCAAAAATCCTGCGAACACGAGGAACGTGGTTCGGAGGGATTTGCAATTATTGCCAGCATCTCTGCCACCTGTGCGTGTTTCTATACATCATAGGTGTGTGTACACACATATTTGTGTGTTTGCCATATGTACCTAGCGCGGAAGGAAGCATTACTGTTGATACTGCTGAAATTCTGCTTTTAACCAGACGTTGAATTAGAGCGATGTTCACCCACAATTGAAACTGAATTGTGAAGTCATTCAAATTTAATTGTGACTTTTGTTTTGTTTTCTTGAATGAAATAATTGAACTTAGTCCCTGATTATTATTATAGGGCAGGGAAAGGATGATTATAGAGGCAGCACTGGAAAACAAAGCTGCTGTTATGTGTTTAATCCACTCGAGGAAAAGGGTTCTCAGACTTACTGAACTGGTCTTGTTGCTCTTTTAAAAGGACTCATTTTTATTTTTTTAGATAGAAATGCCAGTTAATTTGATTTGGAATATGGAGCATTAATGGAACAGAATCATAAAAATACCCTGCTCCGAGTGCACACAGTGCGTGCTCTTGCACTGCGTCGTCTTCTCTTTAATTAGCGTAGAACTGCTGGACAATTGTAAGCACTAACAACCTCCACTAAAAATCAAATGCACTTTGTCCTGCATAGCATTAGCATCTAAATAAAAGTTTTTCTTTAAAATGGTCAACAATACACAGAAAGAAAAGAACCCTCTGCTTTTTTTTTTCCCCTCCTTAATTTTATTTTATTTCCAGAACGACGACTGCCAGAATATAGCAAGCAATGTTTTAAGGGGAAAAAATCCTGGCTGTAAATGTGCACAATATTCCACATTATATACATGTCATTTCTGAGCACTGTTGGAACGATGCAGTGTCAAATCTGTATGACAGATTGAGGTGAAAGCTGGGAAGAGAGAGCCTGTGAAGAAACAGCCCTGACTGAGTCAGGCACCCTATAGAATTTATCCTGCAGGCTATAAGTAACCGGTTTCATCACATAAAAGGAGGAGTGGAAGAGGGATAATTGTCTACTAATTTGGGTCTGGGCGGCGTGCTGGTCTAACAATGCCATCTAGCGCTGCCGGACCCCAGGGACCCCGGTAACCCTCGCCTGGCCGGGAGCCCCCCGAGTGCCCAGCCCAGCCTCCGCCATGCCGTCCCGCAGCGGCTCTCCCGGCCTGTCCCCCCCACGGAAGGTATTCGCCTGCCTGCGCCCCGCTCTGTGTTGGGGGGCTCTGCCCCACGCTCCGCCGGGGCTCCCCCAGGTGCTCCCCCAAAAAGGGCAACATCTGTGCCCGGACCGGCCCTGGCTGCGCTTCTCTGAGCTGGAAAAAAAAACCCACCAAAAACTTTTCAAAGAACTGTTTTTTGGGATTAGGTTCCCACTGTGAAGAAGCATTTATTAACAGTTCATATTGAAATTTTCTGCCTTTATGGGTCAGTAGGTGCGTTAAGCAATTCTCTCGAATTAGGAGTCTCAAAAGAAGGCAAAACAATGGTTTAAGTGTAATTTGCGTGGATGCTCTTACTTCTCCCTGTGCATGCAGCACTTGCATGTGAGCACCACTGATGTTTGTCAGAAGATTTATTTGGGACTGGAAGGCAGGAATTGCCATCAGGAATAAGGAAAAGAAGGCCGGCAGTCCTAACTGCCGAGGAGCTTAGGAGCTGCATAGCGGCGTGCAACTTTCTTTTGTTTATATTTTTTAATTATTGAAAAAAAAACTTTTCAAAGAACTGTTTTTTGGGATTAGGTTCCCTGTGAAGAAGAGCATTTATTAACAGTTCATATTGAAATTTTCTGCCTTTATGGGTCAGTAGGTGCGTTAAGCAATTCTCTCGAATTAGGAGTCTCAAAAGAAGGCAAAACAATGGTTTAAGTGTAATTTGCGTGGATGCTCTTACTTCTCCCTGTGCATGCAGCACTTGCATGTGAGCACCACTGATGTTTGTCAGAAGATTTATTTGGGACTGGAAGGGAGGAATTGCCATCAGGAATAAGGAAAAGAAGGCCGGCAGTCCTAACTGCCGAGGAGCTTAGGAGCTGCATAGCGGCGTGCAACTTTCTTTTGTTTATATTTTTTAATTATTGAAAAAAAAATTGCTTTAGTTTTCTGATTCCCTCCTCCTTTCTTTTTTCTTTGCTCCCGCTCAGTAGTAACAATTTTATGATAAAACGTCCAGGCTTCACAGACCCGGAAAGCAACTCCTGAATGACCTCCCTTGGGAGATGGAGAAGCTCCTGGTCCCTCCAGCGAGGAGGACATTTAACACCCACCCCTTTGCATCCCTTCGGGGGTCAGCTCATCCTGGAGGAGCATCAAGAGGAGGGTGTCCGAAATGAGCCTGGGTGTAGATGGGCAGCCAGGGACCTTGGGCACCCAGAGCTGCCAGGGACAGCACCGGAGACATCAGTGCATCACGCGTATTATTCAGGAGGATAAAAAAAAGAAAATCTTTGTTAAAGCATGAAAGTATCCTCATCCCGAATTCTGGACAATTTAGGCAAAAGCAGGCAGCCACTGGTTACGTTTTTGAATTCTGGGCTTTGCCCGCGGTTGGTGCAGTGGATGGAGGCACTGCCATCGATGAGTGGTTTCGGGCCACCCCCGGGCGGCCGTTCCCCGGCACTAAGCTGCCACTGCCGGGGGATCGCACAGTGCCTACCTCTGCCCGCGGCACCGGTCGGTGTGTTCCCATTGGGGGCGTTGCGGGCCCCGGGGAGCACGAGTGCACCTCTCCGGGCACCTCTGCCACGGAGCCGCTGCCGGGGATGCTCACGCACGATGCAGACCGGAGAGTCGTTGCTCTGTCGAAAGTGAGCCCTGCAAATCCTGCCTTGCATTTGCCATGGAAATGAAAGAAAAAAATCTTCCACAGGTGCAAGCAAGCGCAGGAGGGCAGGGAGGGGCAGGAGCGAGCGGTGCACATCCACAACCCAGTGACTTTTCCCATTGTCACTTTTTTAATGATTTTTTAGTAATAACAACCTATAACTAAGGCTGTTGAACCACTGTGATGTAGCGTACCCTCTCATCTAACACAGACGTACCCACACAACCTATAACTAAGGCTGTTGAATAACTGTGATGTAGTGTACCCTCTCATCTAACACAGACGTGCCCACAGCCAGGAATAAGTCTCTCTTGGTCGCACAGATGGCACAAGCACCTCCTTAGGCTGGGTCAGATTTTGAGAACTGAGCTGTGGCTGGGCTGAGCTTCCAGCACATGAGCTTGGTGGGAAACCCAAGCTTTCATTCATTTTTTTAAATTTCATTTTTTGAAAGAAGTTATGATATTGATATGTCTTGAAAATTTGAACAAATAGCATCGGGTTTGGGTTTGTTTTTTTTTGTGGTGTGGGGTTTTTGTGTTTTGTTTTTGCCTAAATCCATAGTGTCTGAAGCAATCATTCTGGCAAGGCTGAAATATGTCGTTCATCTCAGGAAGGCTTTTACATCCAAACACTTTTCCCCACCGAACAAACAAAGGAAGTTATTTGCATGTTTTTGGTGCCGGGGCCTTCTTGCAAGGCCCTGTGCTGCCCAGCGCCGCGGGGCCGGGCGTTTCGGGCTGCACCACGGCCCCACACGCGGGACCTGGGAAACGTGGCTGCAGCCACAGATGCGCCGGGTGATGCGGGGGGCAGAGCAGGGCAGCTCGGGGGGTTTCCTGGGAAATCTGCCTGGGTTTTGTCAGAAAGAGGCAACAATAACCAGCAGGTCCCTACGAGATGTTTTGGTTTCATCCAGATGGCATTTTTCTGTTGGAAAAATGTTCCATTTCAAAAAAAAAAAAAATTAAAAAAAAAATCCTGATTAGTCCTATAAATACTAACAGTCCACGAGCCCCGTCAAAATTCCTGCCGCTCGCGTGTGCCCATGCACTGCCGGTGAGCCCTTCCAGTGCGTATTGTGCAAATCATCTTTACAGAAGGGATGCGAATGCATCAAAACCTTCTCCGGCGTGCTCTTCTGCAAAGCGGCACCAGCTGAGTGCGTGGAAGTGTTATTTAAAAGAATATTCTTGGAAGGAATAAATCATAGGCTCTATTAATCCATCCCGAGGTCAGGGCGAGGACGCAGCTAGAGCGGTGTTTGTGGGGGCTATGGCGACTTCTTTTAGCTGTCTTGGAGGAGCTGGAAACAGCCGAGAGTTTATATTGCTATTATTTATTATTTTATTAAGAACTCCAGAGGTACTGCTTCCTCAGAGAGGTGGATGGATAAAACGATGCTTAGAAGTGCCCTTAGATTAATTAATGTAGCTGTAACAACTTTATTACAGAAACAGCAAGTGAAAGGCTGATATGTACCATTGCTTATCACGGAACACTTAAGCTACAGCTGTAATTGTTTATGTGAACATCAATCTTTCCTAAGGTTTGGACTTGGTTCAATTCTGCAGCTGTTTCGCAAACCAGAACCTTTACTTCCCTGCGATTTTTTATTCCTACTATTAACTAACCCGGAGAAGGCTGACAAAGGCTAACAGGTCTTCCCTCTTGCCAAATGCAATTCAGCAGCCTGTGGATCACAAATGTGTAGCCAGGTAGGTGCGAGTCTGTCCCCTGATGAACCCCAGACAAGCAATGTTTATTCATCCGCTGTGTTTGGCACAAACCAGTTGTCGTCCTTCAAGCTGACTGTTGGCAGGGTGGATCCAGGATGCGATTTCCTAGAAAATATTTAATCTTTTGCAAGAAAAATAATTTTGATTAAGTTTGACGTTCGAGTAAATGAACTTGAATAGATGAAGAAGGCAAAGACACATTAAATACAGTATGAGGATTGTAGGCACCAAGCCAGTAAAAATAACCATTGTATACAGTGGATATATCCACTCAGAGGTTTACACCTGATCAAAACTGTGGCTGAGATGGGCTGAACACCCTCTAGCAACTTGGCAGAAAAATAGAAGTCGATAGACATAGTAACATGTAATATGTTTAAACTAAAACCATTTTATTAATAAATTAAAATTTATGATCAATGAATGGCAGCTGCATTTCTTCTTTGTCAGTTCTCACCCCGCCGCAGCTACGTGTCATTATTAATTTACTGATATCTGCATATTTTTAGAGCCTTAGTTTTTCTCCCCCTCGCACACTATTTGTATCGGAGATCAACTGATCGATGTGCCTGTCTGGTGTCACAGGTTAGTAAGGTGGCACCGCGGTATTGTCATGGGCTGCAGGCTGCGGCTCCGGGGAATTGCGCGTGCACAATGCTCGGAGAGCTCGATCTTTAATTACTTCATTTGCGAGCTGAGTGATTACCAACACTGGGTTCACATTCACAATATCCTTCAAAGTTAGGGTGTGCACTGCTGAGCATCGCTGCGGGGATGGGTGCCGGAGCGGGCAGCATCTCCCACCCAGCACTGCCTTCATCCCAGGGTGCTTGCCGGTCTGCGTAGCCACCTCCTTGTCACCTTGAGCATGCTTCCCGGCGTTCCTTTGCTTCCTGCTCTCCTGGCTCGTCCACCAAAACCTCCACATTTTGCATTACCTCCATGGCCTCTCCGTCCCAGCCTTCCTGGCCAGACCTCTTCCCCCAGCGGTATCCCAGGTCAGTAGGAAACTTCATGGCCCAGCTCCTGCTGGGCTTTCAACAGCTGCTGGCTGCTTTTTTTTTCCCCCCACCACGTTTTCATGTCTGGTTTAACCACTTCTCAGGGTAATTCAGTGGCTGCGTTTGCGGGCTTATGGCCAACCGTGTGCCCGACGGCTCCCGGTCCTGGAGGTTCATCCTCAGCTTTGTGCCCCCCTTCCCGCTGTGGGACCGTGTAGGTCCGGAGGGGCCTGGGTTTGAGGCTGGGGGGATCTGACTGTGTATCGCACAGGACAGGGGCTGTCTCCCGTCAAGCGGTGCACAGGCATCGAAGAAAAAGTGTTATTTAACTTTTCATAGCATCCAGTGCTTTTGCCCTATAATGATATTTCTTCATTGCCTCCATTTATTTTCATAAAAACAATCCTGAAGGAC
>NW_008794603.1:1684338-1692617 GCF_000699145.1 Aptenodytes forsteri | reverse complement strand
GTCCCAGCGCCCCCCCCGGCCGCCAGCCGGCCTTCCCCTCCCTGCAGTCGCAGCCAGCTCATCACCCGCTTCTGGCTGCCTACAAATTACTGTAATTAGTCCGTATCTCCTTTTTTTTTTTTTTTCCTTTTCCAAGTTTATGGAAGTTTTCTGAAATACCAAGCTGTGAGAAAGCTGTGCCGCATCGCAGGCTCGGGTAGGCACAGGAACAAGCTGCTGGACTTTTTTATCCCCCTAATGTTACAGATTTTTAGAAAGAGTTTCTTCCAGACTGTGAAGAGAGAAATTAAAAAGCCCTTCTCACCTACGTCAGAAACACACAGGCACCAAGCGTTGGCAGGGGCTGCACAAGTCGTTACCACCGACCGCTTTTTTGCAGCAATGTAATTAGCGTGTTTAGCAGATCACTGCAACTTTTAAATTCAGATCTGTCTTATGCAAAACTGTATTGGGTGCTGCTACTGCGAAGAAGTAGAAGCACAGTTTAACCCTCTCCGGTCGATAGATGCTGGCGCTTTCCACTGCCAGCTCCTGCTCCCTGGATCTTGCTCTGAAGTTCTTTTGCTCTTTGGAATAAACATGTAAACAATCTGCTCTGTAAGGCACTGTGAAACTTTCTATACATTAAATAATGTAATTCAGTTTAAATATCAGTTCATTATCTGTTGCTCGGTAATATCTTTATCACTGGCAACTGATGGGAGCTGATTACGATGAGTTGCAGCTCACTCTCATTAATTGCAGTTGATTAATGTGGTTTAATATACAGATACCCTTTCCCTGCTGCTAGATTTTGCTGGTTTTCAGCGGCTCTGAATCCAAGGTACATGGGGATATACCTCCCTCTAGTGCTAACGTCCGTATTTCTTTGTGGAATCAAATATACTGTCTTTGATGGCACACGGACTTTTTGTTAAGTCTGATCTGGAAATCGCGGAGATTGTTTTTGATGCTATCTTCTCAGGCTTGGATCTTACGGCTCTTCCTGAAAGGGCTAACGCTACTTTGTAGTAAAATACCACGTACTCAAAAGGCCAAGGGCAATGAAGGGAATAGAGATGCATAAAGGGAGACTTATCTAAGATTAACATTGCATGTCAAGGTATGAGAAATATAGGATGCCGAAGTAGATCTGGAGGGAGAAAATTGGTGTTCTGCTTCAGGTGATCTGAGTTACAATTTAAAGTTTTCCTAAACTAGTGGCTTCTCTGAGAACCTTGAGGAACCGGCAGGGAGGAAACACAAGGCTTGCCCCAGAGCTTACCCAGGCTCAGCAGGGAACTGGTGGGACCGGTGGCACCTCTACCCGTGGAAACCTCCCAGGTACCGAAGGGGCAGGTCTGTGGCTCTTCAGTCCTACCAGAAAACAAGCAGCCTTTCCTCGGCGGGATGTGCATGCTCTGGGCTTTCTCAAATTTACGCCCAATTCTTGATTGAACAAAACCCTCAAGCAATAACCAGCCCAGGTCCTCCTAATCTAGCCAGCTGGTTTGGGTTTACAAAAGCCCTGCGGTGAAAACTGTGGATGCTGTGCATCGTAAACTTGAAATTGCTTACAAACTTTTGGTACGTTCATTAAAAATGATCTAATATATGTGGGAGTGAAAAAACGGGAAGGGGGTGACTGTGGATGACTAGAGCGACTGTCTCCTGCCATTAATTTCCAAAGTTATTTCTTATACAGTATGAAAATGCTTGCTATGTTAGCACTCTAAGTTAAGTGTCTCAAATGTGCATTTAATCTGGATTTAATAACACCATTTTTCCTTATGAAAACTCAGTCAATTATTGAAAGCATTTCTTGAGGTTTAGCAATTATTTAAGAGGTGCATTTACAGTAAAGTAATTAACTCAAATGGCATGTTCATGGAAATAGTATATTTAAAACAAATTTAAATATTTGTTAGCAGAAGAAAATATTTTATATTACTGTAATTTGATAATCTTCACATCCATTGTCTCTAAAACTTTCTAGTATCATTTAGCAACTTGATGGAGAATTTTCAAGAGCCTTGGGGAAAAGGCTCTTGGGGATATAATAACGGTAAGTACTTTTAAATATGATACAAGTGATACAGAATTAGGAAAAAAAAATGTGACTGGCTCCAACTATAACCAGCTGTTCCTGGCTTTTTTCTAAATTGTTTTTTTTCCTCATAGAAAAAAAATTATCAATTAAATGAGAAAAGATGAAGAAAAGGAAGGGGGGAAAAACCCAGAAAAATCTCAATAATTTATTTTACAGCTATTTGGACACTCATGAACAGTCGACGACCTTTTTTCTAAATGGTCATTTTCTTTTTTACCTTCTTTTTGCCGTTTGCCCATTGCAGAAGATAAGGCCCAGGTCAGGCAGAAAAGTCGGTATATTTTCCTAAAATCTCTGTGTCGCGCCAGTCCCTCTGGGGCCCTGCGGCCGAGAGCCCCCGCCTGCATCGCTGCCCTCCCGCAGCGGCGCCAGCCAGAGGGGCGGCCCCAGCTCGGCCGGGGAGGGGGCCCGGTGAGAACCCCCGGTTTATTTCTCCACTTTTGGGGTTCAACCTTTCTTTGTGTTTGCTTTGCACTGTAGCCGGTCCTCCTGCATCGCTGGCGGGGTTCAGACTCCTCCACAGAGCTGCCTGCGTGGAAATAAATAGAGCGGGCAGAGACGGTGCAGAAGGGCTGCACTTTTGGTGTAGCGCTTGGTGCAATGGATAACTGCTCCGAGTTAGGAGACCCGTCCCACTGTTGGCCGAGCTGGAGGGGGCTCGGGCTGCATTTTTGCTGGGGTGTTGCCGAATCCTGTTCTCCAGCCTTTGGGCCCCTCTGCACAGACGGTTTCTGGTCCTGGCTCAGTCCCTCTCATCATTGGACTTCCTCATCATTTCATCATTGCTTTCCCCAACCCCCCTGCACGCTGCCTGTCTCCTCTCTCTGTCCCCTCCCGAGCAGCCCTGGGCAAGCAGGTTTACCTGCCCGCAGCGCGGTGTAACCCTGGCACGGGGCCGGGGCGCTGGCTTGCCCAGTGGGCAATGTGAAGGGCTATGCTGGTTGCGTGCGCCTGCCAGGAAGGCAAAGAAAATATTAAATTTTTTTTAATAATAATAATAAATATGTAGAGGTGAGGCAAAGGAAGAGCCATTTGCTAGAGGACAGCGTGCCCCGAACGAGAGGGAAGGCAGGAAGGGAGGCTGGCTGCGGTAAAGCAGGCATGAAATGACCTATTAGGGAGATTAAAATAAACCCACTTCGGCACAATGGGTGTAGTTACATCATTACATTTATTGGGCTTTACATTTATTATTAACATAGATATTTCTCATTACTGCCTGCAGACCTAAATTAATTTCTCTCCTTTATCCTTTTAATTCTGGCATGCCCTTTCTTATGGTGTCTTCTGCTAATTTAAAACAAAGAAACTCTTGCTGACAGAATTAAAATAGGTGTCTCAGAAATTGCCACCAAAACTACCTCCATCGGCACGGGGAGGGATGCTGAATTCCCAATTTAACTTTTAAGGCAAGCACCAAACTGCAGCTGAAACCGGTGGGACTGGCCGCAGAATTCAGACGTGCACGCGGGACGAGCAGATGAGGAAACTCAATGTTGCCTTACGAAGGAGGGTTGGGACGTCACAGATGGCAGAAGTTTACTTTAAAGCATGAAGCATCTGTGAAAACTGATTCCCAGGAGCCACGAGATAAAGCAAGTCCCGGTACGAGGGCCTGCAGGAGGCTGCCTGTTAGAAAGTACAAAGGGTTTTAAATCAATAGGGTCCCGTGTTAAATGCAGACAGGCTGCAGCGCAGCCCGGAGCTGGACCTTGAGGGGACACGGCACTGAGGGAGCAGATGGGGCGCCGGGAGCACCGGGGGCGGCCGTGCTGACCAAACACCGTGTGGCCAACAGTCTCCATCACCCGGAGCCTCTCGGGAGCCAGCTTCTCTCTCCCAAAAATGCAGCCAAACCTGTTATATCAGCTTTACCCATGCTGTCAGCAACCCCAAGAGTGATTTGGTGATTCTGAAGAGGAGAGATACTAATAAAGCATTGTTTTCTTCACTATTCATTTCTAATAGCTATCATACAGTGTTACAGGATACCTCGGTGAACACACATGAGCTGTTCCTACGCTACCCCATGTACTAAAGACTTACTTACACTGAGTCAACCAGCGGGATCAGCACGTAGCTCAGCATCTTGGTTCTGCTGCCCATACTTTTTTTTCTGTACTTGTTTTATAGAAAGAATCATGGTTTGGGGGTTATTACTGCTAGGAAGCTCATTAATTTGTTCAAATGTGCAGTGACTAATTGCAGAAGAAGCACAAGGAGAGTCCGGATGAGTTCCTTAGCCCGTTTGAGGGTTCATTAGAAACCACTGAATTATTCATCCAGGGTTGGGCAGTTGCACTTGTAATACCCAGCAACTTGATCCCAAAAGGCGTTTTCCTTACGCCGCCTACTTGAATGATGTTTTGTGTGGATGTGAGCTTTCTTCTGCATGTTTGCAAAGCCATGTTACCGTGGATCCAGCCCTGCTCTTGGCCTGGTGAGCATCTCCTGGCAGTCCTGCTGCCACCCAAAGAGATTTTCTTTCAATGCCTGTTTGCAGTATAGACCTTAAGACAATTTAGTCCTGAATCTTGTGTCTCACAGCAGAAATGTGTATGGGTTCGCTTGGATGAGTTGCACGGGAAATTCCCGCCTGGAGCCGGACAGTGTGGTTAGCTTTCTGGGAATGGGGTAGGTGCCGTAAAATATCCTATGTGGTGGCTCCGGAGCCCTCTGGGGCTGGCGATAACCCCAAACCTCTGCTGCAGCCCCTGAGAGATGGGCTTTCTGAAATGCTCGCTGGCCGCTGCACAGCCTCACGGTGCGGTCACAGCCCCGCCAGCCCAGCCCTGTGCTGGCCCGTCCGCTGGCGTTCACAGCCGGGAGGAAAAGGTGTTCAGCCAGGGCGAGGACCCCCGAGCTCCCTCGGAGGGATGTTAGAGCAGCTCTGTCCTCGCTGTCCACTGGTGCTGAGACAGCCTCAGGTCCAACCTGCTCACCTCCTCGATGTGCCACCACGCCACTACGCCTCTCCCTGCGGGTCAGGAGGCCTTCCAAGGGGAGTCTGTCTGTCCGTCCCTCACCTGCTGATGGGGCAGAGCGATTCCAGGGTGTCCCCCCATTGCAACCCACTAAGGGGAGCTCTAATCACAACGATAAACCCTGAGCTTGGGAAGGCATTTTTTTATTACTGTTATTTTTTGTGGAAATTTTCCATATATTTGAATTTATATTTTAGTCTTTAGAGGACTGTCCAAACTATGTATATATTTGTAGAGCTAATTTTTCAAGAAGTTTTGGGTTGTGGTTTTTCGTTTGTTTTGGTTTGGTTTCCCCCCTCTCTTTTGGTGTAGGATTTAAAGGCTATGCTGTTTTGGAGTTTTAAACTTTATCTGGACAATAAAGTGGCAAATCATGGGGATGATCCTGTCTGGGGCTCCCCAGAGCAGAGACAGCGTACAGGTCAAATAGCTTTGCTTAGGAATATTTAGGCCATAACCCTGCAAACGTAACCTCCGTGCGATTTCCCATCGCAGGGCTGGCTGTGCCACCGCAGCACAGAGGGAAAGGCGCCTGGTTACACTGCTGGAGGGGCTCCCCCATGGGGTTACCTTCTCCTTGAAGCATCGGTCATAAAGCTCCTCTCCTCGCTCAGAACAAGAGTGTGCCGCCACCATTATGGGTCAGAAAGGTCTTTCCTTCTGGTTTTGAGGTTTGGTTAAAGTGGCGCGTTTGTTTACATTTATTACAGGTGGTATCTGGAACAAGATGCAACTGAGTGTCTGGTGTTAGAAAAGTAAACAACTTCCTATATAGTTTTAACGTGACATTGAAAACTTTTCCAACGTATTAAAAGTATGTGTAGGAAGAAACAGAGCAAAGTCCGACTGTTCATAAGCTCTGTCTGACCATGAAGACCTCTGGGGTGTTTACAAAACACTGTTCTTGCCCCAGTGAGTAATGAGAGCTCTCAATATGCATGAAAACGTTTTTAAAAAGGCTCAGGTTTTGAAACCGGCTAAGTGTAGCCACTCTAGCACGTGAGCTGCTTGGAGATGGAAATGCTGCGCTTTAGGGCTTTCATTTTTGCTCTGCACGCTTATTCCCAGAGAACAATTTGGAAACAGTGTTGGTTTTCTACTGGTTTCACACCGGGAATTTTTCGGAGGATGCTTCTGTGCAGTTCTGCTCTGCACGCACACAGCGGCACTGCAGCCCCAGCCCCTGCGCTCGGGCACACAGAACCCAGCTTATGGCATCTCCTGCAGCTACCTTGGTACCTCCTCGGGAGTGAAGGACCAGCCCCTCGCAGCATTCGTGTAGGAGCTTTATTTTCCCTGCTCCAGCCGGCAGCTGGATGCTTTGCCCCGCTAGCCAGGGGCGACGCAGTGCAGGCTCATACCAACTGGGAACTGGTTAGCCTGACGTCTCCAAGAGTAGGAAATCTGGTTAAAATCAATGGAGAGCCGAAACCTGACCCAACTTTCCTCAAACATCGTTTTCTGTTGTGTTTTAATTAAATGATGTGTCCAAGCAGCCTGCAGTCGAGCTCCGGTAGGTGCAGCCTGTGCATTTGTTAGCAGCACCTTGTGATGAGCCAGTGCGCGTTTTGCAGACCCTACACACAGCACGTGTTCACTGAACAGCAGCACGTGGGTTTTGAATTGACTTTCGCCACCATTTCTGTAAATCTTCGGGGTCCGTACTTGTACTGGTTTGCAAAACACTTGTTATGTTGCTGCCTTGAAAGGCTCGTCTCGCCTGCAGCTTGCCGTGCCCTGCGCTGCTGGCTGTGCTGCTGCGGGGTACCGCTCGGGGAGGGGACCGCGGGCCAGGCACGCCGGCCCTGGCTCCTGCTGGGGCGTGCTCGGGTGAGCGACAGCGTGGGCCCGGGGGAGCATCTCCTGCCAAAGAGCTCACTGAGGTTGGGAACAGAGAGAACTGAAACAGCAAATTCCCCGAAACCTCAAAATTCCCTTTGATACGTCTGCTTGCCCCAAAGCAAAGGCACGAGCTCACCACAGGTATTTGCAAAAGCAAAGAGCAAGGCGATCCCTTCACAGCAGCGAGGAGAGGAGCAAAATTGGGACTACTATTGGGGATGATACAGGCTCAGCCTCTTAGCTTACCTGGTACTAGAAACTGAATTGCTTGCCTGGTTATCTCCATCTAGCATTTAAATAATTAGCAGGAAAATTTGTGCATTGTTGGTTGAGAGAGAGATTAAGGGCATGATATCGCTGTTAGCGCAGAGCCCTGGGGTTGCTTGCCAGCATCTTTGTTACTACCCAAGCACAGGGTTAACCTGTAATAACACAGCCGGGCTCACAGGACGATAGTTTATGGATTTGCTCTGAATGTTAGCAGTTTGAACAGTCTGCAAAATTACAGAACTTAACGTGTTTAGGAAAGGTTTCAGGAAATGCTTGGAAAGCATTACGTAAAGTACATAAATTAGGATTAACAAGGCATGTCAAGAGAATACCGTTTCAGAGCTTTCCCCTGGCTGGCGTTCAGCAGCACGTCCTTGCGGGGTGACTTCTGGCCGCTCACAAGGCTGGCACGGCTGCGAGCAGCCATGTACCTAGCTGGATGTAAAAATGAATCGGGAACACATGCAATACATAGCAAATACTAAGTCGCCCTGTGTTACGCTGCAGTCAGTAGTAGAGCCTGGTCTGAAGTCCTCCCGCCCGGTTTCAGGCTCCATGGCAGCCTAGGGCTGCTTGCACATATTTTTGTATATAGACATTTTGATAAATATAAAGGAAAGGATATTAAGGGTCCAGAATAAACCAGAGCAGATTAAGAAATGCCGTGCTAAAGTTATCTGTGCAACCCCTTATACGCACAGGGCTTGGCACCGTCTGTGGTTACAGGCTCTCATGTTATCTCTCTGGCTGTCGTATCAGCTGGTGTTTGCTGGTCGGCACAAAGTGGCACAGAGATAAGTGGCCAGGTCCTTCACACGGAGGATGTCTTTCTGTCAGCACTTGGCCAGTGTCGGGTGATCTCTCGCGGCCTTTGGGTTACTGGGTGAAGGGGACGGGGTGTAAGAAAACGGCCCGTTTCTTGTGGGAACCCCCCTGGTTCGTGCAACCTGTCCAGAGGGTCTGGTGCAGGCGCCGATCGCCAGGCAGGGCTGGTGCAGGCAGGGCTGGTGCAGGCAGGTCGTGGTACCGGAGGAGTGGGCTTCTCCTGCCGGCAGGTCGGGCAGCCGGAGCCCCAGAGCTGCGGGGGGGGGGGA
>NW_008794603.1:1668496-1684256 GCF_000699145.1 Aptenodytes forsteri | reverse complement strand
GGGTTGGTGCAGGTAGGGCTGGTGCAGGCAGGTCATGGTACCGGAGGAGTGGGCTTCTCCTGCCGGCAGGTCGGGCAGCCGGAGCCCCAGAGCTGCGGGGGGGGGGAAACAGTCACCGTGCCAGCTCCGTGGGTTGGAAACGTGGTCGAGACCTCCCTGGCCCAATAAACATTATTAATGGTCATAGCTGAAAATTAAATTTGTTCTGGTGGAACAATTTAAAAATGGCGTGTTCTTTCCTCTAGTCCGGAGGCTTTTCACATACTGTAAAAATGTGTTATTAATTTTACAGGGTCATATTTTATTTTATAAAAAGCAAGAAAAGTTTTTGTTCTCTGAGTACCAAATTTTGCTTTCAATTTTCCTTGGCTCCAGTTAGATTTGGCCAAAACAAGGACCTCTGTTCTCACCAGGACTGGTCTAAGGGGTAGAAGTCACATTCAAACCCTTACCTTACCCCAGATAATACCTTTCTTTTAGGGCTAACTTTTAATTTTAAATTTTAAAGTTCCATTTTAAATTTGAAGGTGGTTGTTCTCTTCAGTCTGGAGTGCTTCATCATCAGTCAGCAAAAATGAAACTCAGTGCAGCAAGAGCAGCTGAGTCTGTCTCCCCATCCCCAGAGCACCACATTGCTAGGTCAAAGGGAGAGTAGTGTGGGCAAAAAACATCATCCTGAACTACAGATTTTCCCCTTGAAGTGCCTTGTATCTGAGGATGTGGTTTGGCTCTGGAGTACTTGAATTATCCCATGTTAAAGATGGATTTTTATTTCATTGATTTTGATGGGAATTGTACCAGGCTCTGCAGAAGCTGGAGTTGCCCTCTTGCATCTTCTGCATTTTCTGGTAACTCACTTCTAATTAAGCCTTATCTAAAGTGCTCGAGAGCAGTTCTCAAAATTGTTTGCAGGGCCATCACATGCTTCCTTACGGGCTATTTTTGTCCTTGTTATCCGTGTACAAGCGGTTTTCTGCTCCATGCGTGGTCCGTAGCCGGGGTGGCAGCAGATGCGCGGCAGGCGGCCCCAAGGCTACGGCAGACCCAGCTGGGACGGGGGCACCGGCAGGGGTGCCGAGGGGACAGGGGCTGGGGAATTCAACATGAAGCCCAGGACGCTCCCCAAAGTCCCGGCAGGAGCGGTGCCAGCTGGGGTGTACCCAGGGCAGCGCTCAAAGCAGGGCTAAGAAAGGAGTTTTTATGTCTTAGAGGCCATTTCTTCCACCCAGGAGCTGTGTCCAAGTCCCGGTGCAGGAATAGCCACGTGAGGGCGGTGAACCTCAGCCACGGCTTCACTTTCCCTAATCCTTCATGACCTTCCAAGGGACTTTTGCAAAGCAATTTTATGGTGAATAGGGTCTTTGCCTCTTCTGTCCTGAAGCCGTGCCTCCGCAGATGGCTCTCAGCCTGGCAGAGGGGCTGCTCCGGCTCCCGCCCTTTCCTGGGGACGCTCAGGGCACGGTGCTGGCAGGGACGGCATGGTCCCCCTCGCCCACCCCGCTGTACACATCAGTCCCTTCACCCCAGAAATGCCAGGCTTCCCCTTAAACAGCTAGTCTTGTCTCGGAGGTGATATTAAGATTGCTCAGTTTGTTGAAAACTACTTTTAATTAAAGTGTTGATCTAAAGTAAGAAAAAAAAACGAGAGAAGCGTTGACCAATTAATTGTACAACTCTGTCCAAACTTGCCTACCCAAGAGTACGTCCCCATCCCGCTGCAATTCAGAGCAATTCACGACGGAAAAACGGCAGGAGTCGGCTTCCCAAAGGCGTTTGCAGTGCTTTGGGACGTGGAAGCTGGGACAGGCCGACGGAGCGAGGTCCCACCAGTCAGAGTCCTCTCCCATTGGGCTGGAAGGACATACAGCCATCCCTCTGCCCGGGGACGGGGAGGGAAGGTAGAGCCAGCAGCTCAACCCGGACCTGCTGACCAGCGCTTTTCCACCAAAACCCCAAATGCTGGGATTCAAGTCTATTTTGCAGTGCTATAGTTTGCCAAATATAGTTTTTCTATGGTGAGGAATATTGATGAATTTCATCTGACTGCGATTAAAATAACATTTCAAATGTGCTATATATAGATTTTTTTTTTTTTTTAGTTACTAACTGACTAGAGCAGTGATTTCACAGGGGGCTGGTGGAAGGATGCTGGAGCTTTCGGACCCTAACCACGAACTCCCTGTTGGTGCCTGTGTCGATGCGTTCACCCAAGGTACCTCCCGGCGGAGGACTCCTGGCCGAGTGCTGTGACACCACATGCCCGTGCAATGGCCAAGCCGTTGGGAAATGCTCTCAACGGGCTTTGGGCTGAGTTTATAAAAGGCACGGGCAGCCAGCCTTTCTGGTGGGACGAACACCGCAGGGTCCAGGAGCTGTGCTTCAGTCGCTGCAGAAAGGCCGTTTAAATAATAAGTTTTCTGGGAAGGACAAAAGGGGCGGCAGCACTTCATCTATATTTATGGTGCCACAAATGCATGGCAGATGGCACTGCTTTTGTGTCTTCACACTTTCAGTGATGTTTAATTACAGACCTATAAATAGCTGGGTTTATGACTTACGGTCAGATGCTCTTTCATCATGGTGGGAAAATAAGTAATAACAAGCACATCAAGAGAGCGGTTTTATTTTTTCCCCTTCCCTTCAGGCAAGCGCCCCTGTAATCGTGACAGAGGATTTTCAGAGATGGGGGTTTCTGCCAGATTTCTGCTGCACTCTGCTCTTCTCCAGCCACCCAAAGGATTTAATTACAGCGGAAGGTTTGTACACTAACCGGAGTATTTATTACACAGAAAAATTCTGGATATGATGAGGTAATAGTTGGGTCCATGGACCCTTGGGTCTTTCCTGAAAATAATCCATGTGGCAAAATGACAACAGGCTGGATATAAATCTAGTGCTTCGTTTGTAGAATGACATTGGAGACTTTACGGGTCTGACTTCACCCTGTAAAAAAGCAGATCTATTCCTTATCGCCTGACCCTGCTAAGTCTCATTCAAATGAAACCAACGCCGACAGCCTGGTTTCTGTAAGTGAAAATTGCGGGCTCCTCACTATAATATGATTTTGAAGGAAAATCATAATTGATAGCTTCCACATGCTCACAGCCATGTGGAAAACATGTTTTTTCTCAGAGAAAAACCTTGGGACAGAGAAGAGCAAGAGTGTGGAAGCAGATTCCGAGGCTCAGGAGCAGGCAGAGGGCAATCAGCCCCAGAACATCTCGTGCTTTGCTTTTACTCCTTCTGCCTTAAATGCTCTGCCGTGTGAAGATCAAATAACTGTAATTAGGGGAAATAACAGTCAAAGCAGCGTCTTCTTCGGAAACACCTCAGCTTTGTCAAAAATAATACTCGTGCTTCATGGGGAGGCTCATTTCAGCAGCAAATGTGATGCTGCTGGGGGCAGCGCGGGGGCTGCGGGGAGGCGATGCCGGAGCAGGGAGGCGATGCCGGCGCGGGGAGGAGCGCCCTGGCAGCCGGGGCTCGTGTGCTGCGAGCGCGCTGCTGGAGTGGCACAAGGTACTTCCTCATGAAGAAAATTAGCTGTCAGAATAAAAGCGATGTAATGCTTGTTTTTGAAAAAGTGGAGAGAAAGAAACTTAAATTTAGGTTAAACGGGAAGCCAAAGAAAACTAATTTAAAACCAACATTTAAGCTTTTCAAGCTGCTTATTTCTCATCGATGTGTAAATTTGAATGTTGGGTAAAGCACTTGTAAAATCAGCTGTTCTGCTCCAGTGGCTACAGATCGTACCAAGGACGTAATGCGTTGGCACAGCAAATGTCCGGTTAAAACCAGGGGTCGGGCGGGTCATCCCAAAGGTGATGCTTTGGCATCGCATGTCCCTCGTTCTAGCCAAGGCTGGAGCCCAATCCCTCATGTTTTGGTGCAGGGTAACCTGTTCTGAGAGCAGGAACAGGTAACCGCAGAGAGGGAGATTTGCAGTTTAATGAAAATGTCCTCTGAACCGTGAATTGCAACACATAACTTTTGAGAATATATGTATGAGTTTACCCGTATTTATTAAAGTATCAAAATCCTGAAATAAAAATAATTGAATTACAGTTTCTAGGCAAGATTAATTTTATTTTCTGTGTTTCGCTGCAGGTAGCCACCAAATGTTTCCCAATGTGAAAGGAGCACGAGGCAGGGCATGACTGATAGAAGTGCATGCCTTCCTGTTGTGCTGCACAAAATGAGAAGTTTCCCGTTGAGCTCTAACCTGAAGCTCTGCTTGTCCCTGGGCAAATATTGCCGTGTGGCCTCTTGCGAGCTCCTCTGTTTCGCTATCTGTAAAATTGATGACTCGGCTCACAGTGGAGGTAAATTCATTAATGCTTGGGAGCATTCAAGTTCTCAGTGATGAGTTAGTAGGAAAGACCACAGGAAAACAAAGAATTCTCCTACCAGCTTCTGATGACAGACAGTAAATAAGGCGCGGACCACGAGAAGGATGATGTACCTACAACATGCAGTGCCTTGTGCTGTGTGTGCCACCGTCTAAGGTGGATGAGATGTAATGAAGTCTCTAACCATGTCTTCTGAATGACTGCTATTGCAAACTGATGGGGTCTTCATAGGATAAAGTGTGAGATCATGGATACTGCTAGTAGCTTAGCAAAGCACAATACATTGGCTTAATTTGTTGGTCAGACCTAGCCAATACTTAACTTGCAGATATTGACTGCAGAATAATTATGCTAAATCTTCGTCAGAAGCAGGAGGCTGTAATAGGAGGCTGTAATTATAAATTTTTGGTAGCTGGGTCCGTCCTTAGGGAGCCCCGCTGACAAGGGAAGGACGATCTCCTCTTGTCCTGCACGTCTGGTCTCCTTCCTGCAGCAGTGGCCAGTACTGAAGATCTATCTAACTGAGTGTCTTTACAATATTGACTCATTTGTATTATTTTGGATTTCCTTTTTTCATAAATCTCTGAGATTTATTTTGTAAATTTTTGGTAGCTGGGTCCGTCCTTAGGGAGCCCCGCTGACAAGGGAAGGACGATCTCCTCTTGTCCTGCACGTCTGGTCTCCTTCCTGCAGCAGTGGCCAGTACTGAAGATCTATCTAACTGAGTGTCTTTACAATATTGACTCATTTGTATTATTTTGGATTTCCTTTTTTCATAAATCTCTGAGATTTATTTTGTTTTTCTCTTCCCCCCCCCCCCCCCCCGCCGCTTTTTTTTTTTGTAGCTTTTTTTAGTGTCAATAATCACTTAGCAGCTGGTGCATAGCTAACTTTGTGACCGTAATTTTCTGTGCTTAGACAATTATGTCACCCCTGTTCCAGAAGAGAATCCACTTCACTATTGGTCTAGTACAGAGATGATATGTTTATTAGAATATTGCAAGAAATCATATGAATTACTCCACAGGGAGGAATAGGTAAAGGTTCAAGTATTATATTTAGTGAAGGTATGGCTTGAATAGAAACCCGCTGTATGAAACTCCTAAATCTGCGCTTGTGAGTATTATGTCTGTGTGATGGACCCAAGCCACCCCCTGGCAAGGTCTTGCCTTCGTTTCCACACCCATTGCTTCACTAATACTTATTTAGCCGGTGCCTAGCAGCCTTCTGTCATGTCTTTGGTTTTTAGTGAACATACACTAAAAAGTGGCCACTACTGCGCTAAAATAAAACCCCTTTAAATGCCAGTGTTCTGCTCTGTGCCCCATTTTGGTACCCAGCCTCTATATAACATAGAAACAGTGAGGAAAGACGGATTTCGACTGCCACCTCTACAAATTGCAAACCAGATTTCTTCCATTTCATTTACAGCGGAGCAGCATGACCCATCGGAAAGGTCATGTTTGAGGATGAGCTCCAGCAGAAAACCACAGCTCGTGAATAATATTCTCTCTAAGAAGAAATAGAAATTGCTGAAAATGCCTGAAAAGTAGGAGAGTGAGCATCAATTTTTGATTTGTACCTTGATGAAAGAGATTTCTTTACAGGAGATCGGTACACATAAAAACTAACCAGAAGTTCATCTGCCTCCACAATTTATTAAAAATAAATAAAATTACAATGCCTTTGATATAGTTATCATACCCACCTTTTAATGCTTATCTTACTGTATGCAGATCTAGCGTGGTTTGTGACCGCCACTTTGAAGACTGCTGTTCATACCCTATCAGCACCTGTGCTGCTATTTTAAGTAGCTCAGAGTGAATATTCATCTTGTGTCAGTGTAGGACAGATCGAAAACAGAACAACCTTAACGAACAAGTACATTGATGGGGCTTGATACTCGACAAAGTGGGTGTTTGTCTGAATTGGCTGCGTAGAACAGCCGAGAGCCGAGAACAAAGCAAAAACTTAAAACATCTCTGTAGTGATTAAAGTGACTCTGAAATCTTAAAGTAGCCTCCTATTAATTACAAGAGGCCACTAATTGCATTGGCCTCTAAACCTGTAATTCAGAGAGAGAAAGCATTGCAGGATGTGTTCAAGGCGGTACGAACTAGAATATAGCATTTATAACAAAGGAAGCTGAAGTAGAGCTGTAATAAATATAAATATATAATGTATACAAATATGCAATAACCCCACAAACAAAGATATACACGACATAAGGAAAGAATCACTGCGATGACCTCCTGTGCCAGCTGAAGTGCGGGTTGGACGGACGCCCTGTGAAGCCCAGACTCTCCAGAAGGTGTGAACACAGCCTGAACCCCCAAATGCACGTGCCAAAACAATAATACCCGCTCCCAAAGTATAGCAATTCCTAACAATGAAAACTGCAAGCTTTCTAAAAAAGATAAAAGCTCTGTGAGTACGGCATAATTGAGTTACTAAAGAGTAAGGACATATAAAAAGATTTTAGAATATTTTTGGCATGTAAATTCCCTGTGCTGGGGTATCAGTGGGTCATTCCCTAGGAGTCGCACTGATCTTACAGACTGTTACACCGGGCACTCTTTTAGACACAACCTTGGTCAAGTGCCACACTTTGCAAAGCAGAGAGGAGGACGGTAAGACGTACGACTAGAACCTCAAGTTCGATGTGATAGAGAGGTGGTTTTTAAAAATGATAGAGACTGAATGAAAAAAAACAGCATTATTTATTATAATATTATATTAAGTATATATATTATATAAATAATATGTATAATATTATATAATTAATATATAAATATTATATTAGAATAAATCAATGTTAAAAATCAATTAAAAATAAATTTTAAAAAGAGAGGTGGGTTTTTTTAACTTGACATTTTAAGAAGCAGTCTCTGCTGTACCATGCAGGGGGGACAACAAACTTTACCTACTCTGTACTCCTCTCCAGGTTTAGTAACAGCTCAGTATTACCTAGTAGAGTTGAGCACAATGCAGTTAGGCAAGAAATTGCTGGCTGTCTGACAATATAAATGAATGCCCCAGCCATGAATCGACTTGGGAAAAAAATTTTGATACCAGATTGCACATTGCATTGACATACTAAATAAATATTCAACAAATAATTACAACAGATAGCTGCTGCTGGTTAACTCAATAGTATAAATTGTTAATAGCTGTATTATTTGCTGGATGATCGATTGTGATAACCGTGTGCGGTGCGAGGAAAGCCACGAAGCTGGGGTGGCTGAGGGTCGGCAGTGCAGCGCACTGTGAGCCATGTCACGCTCCAGAAAAAATGACGGTACCTAAAGCCGAAGGGTTTCTCCTTGAAAATAAAGGTAATCGAATGAAGGGGGTGGGAGAGGAACGCTGCGTGCGCCCAACCCACGCACCACTGCTGTGTCATCAGACACCACACTTAATAACGGACATACTTGTTGATCAGCATATGTGGGGTGGGAGCAGGGGAGAGAAAGGCTGGCTACTGTGTGATGACATTCGGTAAATAACTACTGTTTTATCCTCACGTACAACGGCTGGAAGACGGGTTGATAGTATTTTGTAGTGACATCTTGCTATTGCTGTGTGTGCCAAGCCATCCCTGCCATCATCTTCAGGCTCTACCCATCCTCTGCTTCTTGATCTCTTTCCGATGAAAAAGCACTTTAGTCCAATATTATGTTTAGTACAATATATGTAGTACAGAGATATTCAATCTAAATACGAAAAATTTCTGTTATGCAGCAGAGCAATCTCTCTTTGATTGGGATTTGATTGATTATTGCTTTCCCTTAGAGAAATTCTATTAATCGCCTTTTTAAAATAATTTGGAATGCTAATTGGTAATATTTTCGTATTTTGAAGGCACAGCCCAAACCTGTGTGTCTTGCTGTCACTGCCTGAAACTGATCTTTCTGGCTTGACAGCTTTTCAGGACCAGGGTGTTTTGGTTAAAGAAAAACAGACTGTATCTTTTTTCCCTAGAAAAATCAGACTTTTAATTGCTCTCAAAACTAATTACTATGCTGGGTTTATCAGTGCGGCCAGCTGACATTTTAGCTACGGTGTTGGCTCTCTGGCTTTGACATTAATGACATCTCATGAAAATGCTAATGTGTTCATAAGAGATGATCCTGCTTATTAAATATATTTCACTGATTTGCAGAGTATGTTGTTGAAAACATGTATTCCCCCAATCAAAGATAAATGTGTTTTATATGCTTTATATGACTCTGCTGCTAATCAAAATTAATCAAGGCCAGATCTTTTGATTAGATTTTTTTACAGTTGCGGCTACAATTAGGCTAAAGAAGACACTCTAATCTTTAAGGTATATATATTCATTTTATAGAGGCTTTGGGAGGGTTACTTTTAAACGTATATGGGCTGGATTTTCCACTGCTTATTTTAGCAATGGATTTGATAGATGCAGCACCTAAAAACTGCTAGATGAGAACTGGAAACACAGAATCATAGAATAGTTTGAGTTGGAAGGGACCTTAAAGATCATCTAGTTCCAACCCCCCTGCCATGGGCAGGGACACTTTCCACCAGACCAGGTTGCTCAAAGCCCCGTCCAACCTGGCCTTGAACACTTCCAGGGATGGGGCAAACACAACTTCTCTGGGCAACCTGTTCCAGTGCCTCACCCCGCTCATAGTGAAGAATTTCTTCCTTATATCTAATCTAAATCTACCCTCTTTCAGTTTAAAGCCATTACCCCTTGTCCTGTCACTACAGGCCCTTGTAAAAAGTCCCTCTCCAGCTTTCTTGTAGGCCCCTTCAGGTACTGGAAGGCTGATATAAGATCTCCCCGGAGCCTTCTCTTTTCCAGGCTGAACAACCCCAACTCTCTCAACCTGTCTTCATAGGAGAGGAGCTCCAGCCCTCTGATCATCTTCGTGACCCTCCTCTGGACCCGCTCTAACAGGTCCATGTCCTTCTTATGTTGGGGGCCCCAGAGCTGGACGCAGTTCTCCACGTGGGGTCTCGTGAGAGCGGAGTAGAGGGGGAGAATCCCCTCCCTCGACCTGCTGGTCACGCTGCTTTTGATTCTTTTTTTTTTGGCCGGGTCATGTTGAGCTTCTCATCAGCCAACACCCCCAAGTCCTTCTCCTCAGGGCTGCTCTCAATCCATTCTCCGCCCAGCCTGTATTGATACTGGGGATTGCCCTGACCCATGTGGAGGACCTTGCACTTGGCCTTGTTGAACTTCATGAGGTTCGCAGGGGCCCACCTCTCAAGCCTGTCAAGGCCCTCTGGATGGCATCCCTTCCCTCCAGCGTGTTGGCCACACCACATAGCTTGGTGTTGCTGGCAAACTTGCTGAGAGTGCGCTTGATGCCACTGTCCATGTCGCTGACAGAGATGTTAAACAGCACCGGTCTCAATACCGACCCCTGAGGAACGCCACTCATCACTGGTCTCCACTTGGACATCGAGCCGTTGACCACAACTCTTTGAGTGCGACCATCCAGCCAATTCCTTATCCACCGAGTGGTCCATCCGTCAAATCCATGTCTCTCCAATTTAGAGACAAGGATGTCATGCGGGACAGTGTCAAACGCTTTGCACAAGTCCAGACATGCGTCTGACCCACTTGCAGATGATGTGGAGCTGCTTCACAGGTGCCAGTGCCTCAGAGGTAAGTTCAGTTGTGTGAATTCCTACAGCGTCTTTAAAGGATTTGGGTTGGATCTGAGAGCAGGACGTTATTTTATGGGTATTAGCTTAAAGGAAAATGCATAACACGTTCAAAAAGGCAGTTGTTGCCATCAAGATTAGAAGGATGCAAATCCCAGATGATGGCACCTACCACATTACACATAACCTGCCGTATTGTACATACCATCACATCAAATGCAATTATAGAATGGGACATATTTGCTCATGAAACACACTATACAGTTCCTTTTTCTCCTGTAAACTTGCAAGTTCTCAGCAGGAATGAGCCATGAAGCGGATTATCCAACAGCAGCTTTGTCCAGGTTAACCTCGCCACTGATCCCCTGACCGGGCTGATGGGAATGCAGAGCCCGCTTCGCACTGGGGCACCTCAGCAGAAAAGCATTGCCCCCAGCAGAGGATGGACACGCACCCCTGTTTCAGATATCGTGGGGTTCCTTAGCGTCGGGATATCAATTTTTATTCAGTCATGCAGCAAGGTGAAGGAAGCTGTAATGATTTCCTACGGTTAAGATGTTTCTCTCCTGCTGTTCTGTGCTGTGGAGGAATGTTTGTATTGCATGGGGGAGCCAGCAAACCTCACAGCAGAATCATTAAAAGTGGAGTTGCTCCAAAAGAATTTATATCACCTGATCTAATGAAGCAGGCAGCGCCCATCTAAAAACTAAATATCTAATTTTTCCAGTTAAATGAAACATAAATCACTAAAAAGGTTTGTTTGTTCGATTAGGAACTTTCTGGGTTTGGAGTATATTTTGTCCTACAAATTAAATCTAAATTAAATCTATAGGTTTTCCCTAAATATCTGATTTTATTGCTCCTAAAACATTGTTTGTTTTAGTAAAATATGTTCTGATTTTAAAAATAATTGGATTTTGAGATTTTTTTTTTCTTTTTTTGGCAACTTAGCTTGGTGGCCATTCTGTTTTGTACTAACCACTAACTCCACTAGCATCATGCATAGAAAATGCAAACAAAAAATATAAATAGTCCTTCTATATGCATATAAATTATTATATATATTATATATATGCACGTATCCCTTAATATACTTATGTAGAGGGATATCTAAATAGCAGAAGATGATGAAGCAACCTGACCTTGTTGAAGATGTCCTTGCTCATTGTAGGGATGGTTGGACTAGATGACCTTTAAGGGTCCCTTCCAACCCAAACCCTTCTATGATTCTATGGTTATCATGGCAGTGTTGCATTATGTGGGATGTGGGAATTACTACCTCCTGGTATCTGGTAGCTCCTGGTAACCGGCATGGCTGTCTCTGGCAGCCGTCATCCAGAGATTTTGGTGGGACTGACCACTAAATCCTGCTTGAGACTGAGAACAACACCTGAAACAATTTCTCTTCAGTTTTTAATTACTTTCTTTCCCCAATTTCTTGAAATTTAAAGAAACTTTTTAAGAGGCGGAGTAGAAAAAATGTAAAAGGTCCACAGGAACTGTCTTCCTTCCTCTTGAAAAGGATGTTTGAGGTTTGGAGAAAATGGGGCGAAGGAAAGCCCAAGGACCTGGCACGCCGGGGTTTCATGCTCTTTGCAAAACCAGTGCACCCCTCGGCCTCTGAAATTAGGGGAGTCGTTTCACTGGAGTGGCGGCACATGGACTCTCGATGCTGAGGGCTGAAGGCATCACCTTACACAGCCTCCCTGGTGAAGTAGTAGTCTGTAATTCCCGTCTATGGGAAGCAAAACCAGTGAAGTATTACGAGGCTGCGACATACCCAGCACCTCCTGGCAGGGTGATGCTCCACGCAGGATTCCCTCTTCTACAGGCAGGGAGCTGCGACCTGTCAAAGTCATGGATTCCAGACTAGCAAGCCTTGGAATGGTTCAAGGGTAACGGAGAAGTGAAATATGGCATGTGTCAAGAGCTTAATTAAAGAGGGAATGATGCAAAGTCCCTCAGATCATTTAAACAGTAACTCAAGGGGGTCTTCTCCTATAATAAGTAATTACCAAAACATTTCCTTTATATATTCCAAAGGAAAAAAATTAGTGTACTCATCTATCACCTGGTTAATACCGAGGTTTGTAATAAATATGAACAAGGCATTATCAGGGTGAAATATGATTGCTATCTTCTTGACTCTTTAATCATAAAAACGAGTCGTTCAAAAATCAATCTTGTTAGGTGTTTCAAAGCAGAAATATTTTAAAATGTTAATTACCTCACACCAGTGTAAAAATATCTGCATAGTAAAACTACAAATCAAAAGATGAAAGAATAGCATCTGCTAAACAAAAAACGAGCAGAGCACCGGTTAGCCAACCTTGTTTGTGCCAGCTCAGATCAGAGGGAGCAAACGTGCTAGATTTAAAGGGGATGAAACGCATTTTTAAACGTAGACTTCCATTACACAGTGACTAGTGATTTGCAATGTGTCCTTCAGCTCCTAAAAAATGGAGAACAGGTAGGAACATTATTAATTTGGCCATGAAGCCAATGAGTTCAAGCCCTTTCTGCTTTGTTGCACGCAAAGCCAAGCCGAGCTCGGGGGGAGCCATGCACGGGATTAAATGTCCCGTGTTGCCAGCCTGGCCCTGGGAGTCTGCAGAGCAAAGAGGTCCTAGAAGCACTCTTCTGATCCCAAACCGCAGCTGCGAGGAACACTTTTTGGCCATCTACTTTGTGATTTTTTAATTTTTTTTTAAGAGAGTTGTAGTTTTTGTACTTGTTTCCTAGGAAGACAGCTAGAGTGTCGTGTGCTGGGTATTGCACCAGTTTGCTATTTTTAAAAGCTGCTAAGAGTAGCCATGCATGCATCCCTTCCCGTGCAGAGCTGCCTGGGTGGGCAAGTGATGGCAGTGCTGTACAAATATGCAGTCATTGAAGTCCACTCCTTAAAAAAAACCCAATGGAAATCAAACCAACCCCCAGCATGTCCTGTATGACATTCCCAGTGCAGAAAACAGTCCTCTTGCAGTGATGCAGCCAGTAATGTCGGAAAGTCATGCTCTGGGTTGAGGCTGAAGAACATGCTCGTGATACAGCTTTGAACTTAACAAGGTGAGTGCTCACTGAGGAGGTGATGCTGAGAGGGGCTCATCTCGCCCCCGTGGTAGCATCGCCTCCTCCCAGAAGGTCCCCGACCCTTGTCCCCTCGCCTCTGGTGGCTGTGCCTGGTAAAGACCGTGCCGAGGGCAGCCCCTGCCTCTGTCTTTGCAGGTACCTCTGCGGCCAGCCCTTTGATCGTCCTGCTTTCTCAGCAGAGCATTTAATTTTTTAAATTAAGGCACATATAATATAAATTTAGGTAAAAGCGTATAAATGCTTTGCATAAATCACAATGAAGAATTGCACACACAGTTATTCTGCCAGACAATTGTACCTGAATTGTTTTTCCCCCTCAGCGAAAAAAGGTGGCTATATAAAAAATATGGAAGTCCTGAAATTTGAACCCCCTGCCTATATTGCAGAATAGTAATATTTTGTATACATTATATACCATATTGCACTATCCCCTTGACTGCTTGCTTTACTGCAAAAAGGTGACATGACAACAGTCAGGTGCTCAGCTGTCAAAAGCTGCATCTTTCTATTATTTTTTGTTGTTGTTGTCTAGCAGAGAACAAACGTGGGGGAAATATAGACATGATGAGCACTTGTTCAGCAAAATCAGTTTTGTTTCCACATTAGGGTGTACTGCTCTTAAGATCTTTGACTATAAATAATACGAAACATGCAAACACCTGGAAGAAGCTCTGAAGGCAATTACGTGGGCGCTGTGCTGTAGCGGAGCTCAGGGCATGTGGCACAGCGCTCTGGCAGGTGCGGGCAGAAAGCTAGAACTCCTCATGGGACTCCAACAGTCTAACTATAAAGAATTCCAAAATACTGACGTCCTTCTTTGGGTTTGGATATGTCATCAGTAAAGGCAATGCTGTTACTATCCATGTTGTTTAATATTTATCCGTATTATCAGTAGAGGGAGGGTTTCTCAGGAATACAGCTGCAGATCGCTTGTTTAAATATGCTGGTTTTACCACTTTATCTAGCTTACTTACATACACATTTGCAAACCAGACCCATTAATAATGTACCTGAAACCTTGCTTGTGCTCTGTTTTGTTTGCTAACACCGTGTTTACACTGCCGCTTTTTAAGCTGTTGTAACACGGGCTGGCACAGCCCAGAGTGAATTCTGCAAATACTGGGGAAATGGAGCATTGATCTCTTCTGGGGGTGCTTGCTGCTTTCCTTCTTTATTACCATTATGATTAAATGCTTTAAGAGGTCTGTTTTTCCTATTACTCTGTTAACAGAAACCATAAAATCTATTTTAAATTATACTATTATCTACTTATTTTACTGTTTTCTGGAGAACAAATACTTTCATGTCGCAGATGTAAATTAAAAATTTCACTGAAGCTTCCCAAACTCTGTCTGATTTCTGTTTCCAACCTCTTTAGTGTTCAGTGCTGGAGCCTCATGCGTGTTTAACACACCTCCTCGATGTCGTCGTTGCCCAGGGAGATTCATCTCCAGCATCTGTGTCACGAATCCTCAGAGATGCTGCTGGAAAAGGAAAATTTAACTGTGCACCGCTACCGCGGGGGCCCCCTTGGCAAAGCACACCTCAGCTCTGCCAGCATCCTTCAGGTTCATTGCTCAGCCACAACACCTAGATTTCTCCACTTCTCCATACTAGCAGAATTCTCCATATTAGTAGCTTTAACCAGCCGAACCTTTCTTTTACGTTCCTTTCCTCCCCGTTTTGGTGCAGAGAAAGCCTAATTAAAGTTGGCTGCCACTATGGCTGGATGGCATTGGAAATCAGGGCGGATGCTGTGGTCGCTGGCAGAGCCACGGGTGCTCAGCCGTCCTCCCCTCCCTGCTCCCTGCCAGTCCCTACCTCTCTGTGCTGCCGTGGGACTGATTGTCGTCTGCCCCGAAGGTCCCGCGGTGACACCAGCCTCAGCAAGAGCTGCTGCAGTGCCAAGCGACACAGCAGCGTCCTCGCTGGGCATGTACGAGCTTAAAAATGTTCCTTCCAGCACCTGCAAATAGGGAATCCATGCATCATTGATTTAATCATAGAGCTATTCCCCAAATGACCTTAAAATAAATGATATATTGCACTTCTGGCTGGAAGACCCAGCATCCATCATGGGAATAAACAAGCTCCAGCCCCCAGCGGCAGAGCAGAGGGGAGCGGGGGTCTCCGGCGGGGAAGCTGGAGCTGCGCCCCACCTCTGCGGTGCTTTGGTGGGCATCCCTTTGCCCCCACATGTGAAAACATTTCCATACGCACCACCACTGCAAAATGTGGCATTAAATCCCGCAGTTATACCTCTGCTGTGGAAGAGGTTTGAGTGTGAGACCTGTACCACAGCCAGGGGCGGTGGAAGGGGCTGGGATCGGGGACTTGTTTCATCCCTTGACCCCTTGAGTTGTTGCTTGGCCTCCGTCCCACCTGCTGCTTCGGAGCAAAGGGTGTCCAGTGCAACCCTCCACGGCACATGCCAACAAACGGCAACCGGGGACCCCCGTCCCCGGGCAGGGCTGTGCCGGCGGGGGCTGCAGCCCCGGGGGAGCACCCAGCCCGGCGCCCAGCGCGGCGCAGGAGAGCAGGACGGGACCCCAGCAACTGCCGGGCTGGGCTGATGGACCTGGTGGGTCCCCGCTCCCGGAGGAGGTGCTGGACGCCGTGGCTCCCGTTCAGAAAATGCTCAGCTTCAGGGGCTGCGCATGGGGGTTTTTAGTTGGCAGCTC
>NW_008794603.1:1654096-1668005 GCF_000699145.1 Aptenodytes forsteri | reverse complement strand
CCCCCCGTCCCCGGGCAGGGCTGTGCCGGCGGGGGCTGCAGCCCCGGGGGAGCACCCAGCCCGGCGCCCAGCGCGGCGCAGGAGAGCAGGACGGGACCCCAGCAACTGCCGGGCTGGGCTGATGGACCTGGTGGGTCCCCGCTCCCGGAGGAGGTGCTGGACGCGGTGGCTCCCGTTCAGAAAACGCTCAGCTTCAGGGGCTGGGCTTGGGGGTTTTTAGTTGGCAGCTCAAGCATAACAAATGAAACAAGGTTATATTTAGAGCTATGAATAATTCTGCATTATGAATGAAAGAACATGTCATGCGAGACCCACACAGAAAGGCACTCTCTATGTGCAAGTACTTTTCTCCACACGGGTGTTGGGTTTCCTTTGGGAAACAGGACTGTTACTCATTTTTGCATGATTCATCCATATGCAAAAAAACCTCTATAAAGGTAAAAACCTCTTATTCTCATACATAGATAATGAGCAAAAAAGTTATAAATACCTAATGATATTTAGATATTTCATACATTCATGGCTTAGCACTTCTTAGGTCTTGCAATTTCTCCTTCCAGTCCTATCTCAGTCTGTTTTCCCTGGAGTATAGGGACTGTACTTGGAAAGCATGAATGTACTTAATTAATAAGATGTCAGATAAAAAATATTGCTCAGGACTGCTAGGGAAGGTTGTTTAATTTGTGTATCAAAACTAAAGAACTGAAAAGAGAGGTATGATGACTTAACAGATAATTCACTCAAAAATACTTTATGTAGTAGAATTAAGTTATGGCCCATCAGGAGAAAGATGTTGGGAAAGATTACAAAACACTTGGCTATCTAAATTCAAAGTTGTCTGTAATTCATAAATCGGCTTCCCACAATAGAAGATGTATTTCAGGATTTCTCCTAGCTATAAAAATGTAGGAATAGCATCATAAATCAGGCCACAGACTCCCGGAGTCTGACTTGCAGTGATCGGTTCACGCAGTGATAATTTGTTCTAGAAAACACCGAATGCAAACGATGTTCCCATGTTGCCCATGCAGACCTTGTACCCCACCTCTCCTGAGTCACCGCACACAGGAACCGGTGCCGCAATGACATTCCAACCTTGAAAGACGTTGTCTGATTTCACTTGGTAACAACATAAAGCTTCAGGGAATCTCCCACCACGCCCCATTTGGCTGGTTTTCATTTTGCATGCTCATGGTATTTTCATGCGTAGCATGGACAGGATGGCACCATCCCGGTCCGCACATCAGGGACCGCCGCAGCTACAGCCACCAGCATCTCCAGAGCTGCACGGCTCTGCTCGTCTGCTGCTGCTGCAGGACACTCGCAGTCACCGCACTTGGTCTGGCCCTGCCACGCTAACTCACCAGGGCCAGCCGGTAACACTTTGAAACATCTCTCTTTTTGCCTTCTGTTTCAGATCAGCTCAATCCATTTTCCATCTGTTTGGAGAAAACGTGCATGTGCCAAGCCCCCCGCACACCTACCCTCTGGGTGAAACTAGTGCATCGTGGCTATTTTGGATACAGAAGGAAAACAGTGCAAAGCAAAAGCATGGCTGGATACTGTGAAAACTGCCTGGGTAGGTAATGTCAGCGCTGCAGCGTTAACCCTCGCAGCATCGCAGGCATCGGACAAGGTCTGCAGCAAGAGCAGACACCCGAGCGCCAGCTGCCTGCTGCAAGCTCCTGGGAGGCCATGAAAGGGTTACTGCTGATTAGCTAATTAGCTCAAGTGCTAATTAGGAGCACATACCCCTGTTCAAACTCAGGCCCAGGGGTGGGGTCTGCCTTGGAAGGGGCAGGCTGGGAGGGCTGGGGCAGTGGGCTTCATTCAGGCACGGTCCTTGCTGCTGGCGTGGGGAACAGGTAGGTGTGCGGTGCCTGTGGGACGTGGGGAGGTGGCGGTGGGCTTTTGGGAAGGAGCTTGGGTGGCTGGAGGTGGAGTCAGTTCTGCTTGGTGTGGCCTTGGAGCTGGTGGTGCTGGGAGGTGGTGGCTGATGGTGGCCCCTATGCAGCTAGCCCGGTCCTGTGGGACTCGCCTGCCCTGGCGAGTGAAGGGACAGCGCTCTCCTTAAGGCTGAACAGAAGCGCGCCTGAGTAAGGGTTTGTGCTCCTCAAAGGTCTATGTTTGCCTGGGTAATAACGAAGGTGCTGCAAGCTTAGATCCATGCAAGGAGGTGACCCCCATGGTGACAGAATGCCATGTGCATGCAATTCCCTTCTGGGTCTAAAGCTCTGCTTTTGTGGATTTTCTAGCTTGTCTAATGTTTGAGATGAAATCCTTTTACTGGATTTCTGTTACTAGAAAAAAAATGCTGTGTGCCTCACTGGTACTTGGAAGTGCCCAGGAAACTGAACCCCATGTGAGAAGTTGTGTTACAGCTAAGAGAGACTTGCAGCGTAGCTTTACATGTAGCTTGTCAAAGCTTTAGCGCTGAGTTTGCAGACCTATTTCACAACCCCATTAAATGTTTGGGTTTTTTTTTTTTTGTAGTGATTTGTGTTGTTGTGACCATAATTGGAGCTCTGCTGCAAACTGAGTTATCTCAGCTAACGATGCTCTGCCATTGCAGAGGATTTGGCAGGTTGGATGAGGAGACAAGCCGGGAGGTGAGGTCTGAGCAATGTGGATGGCTGGTTTCTGAGGGTGCTGGTGGAGGTGCAAGATGAGAGCAAATAACTTTTTGAGTTATGGTGACATCCCTTAGCTCTAGTCCTCTGGATAGGAGGCAGGGATGGAAATGGGCGTCCAGCCTGGTCCTGCCTGTGTCACGTCCTGGAGCGTTCGCGCTGCCTTTAGGTCAGAATTTGCTACGGGTCTGAGCAAAGCAATGGTGGGAGGAAAGCCTGAGAGAGTGGAAGGTGCTGCCAACAGAATTAATCTGCTTGTGTCAGGAAACATAAAACTGAACTTCGCAGCTTTGTGAGGGTGTAGGTTTTTGTGGTTTTTTTCTTGGTTTTTTATTTAAAAATAAAAGGGAAGATTGCAAATGTTTTTTCTTAATGTGTTCAAGTAAGTATCTGGGTATGAAATACCTGTATACCTCAAGTTACACCACTTTTGCAAGAACTTAAATGTACTTAGCCTCCTTTTCTTTCAAACCATGTTCAACACTTCGCTCTCCCTAGAAACTCTTAACTTTAAGCCAAGCAGGCTTAAAAGCAAGAGCAGCACGGCTGCGGGTGCCGCTCTGCTTCTGCAGCTCGAGGGACTGCCTGTGGTGCGCCAGGTCCCTTGTCTTTTTACAAACAACTGAATTACCACCGAGATATTTGAGCAGGATTACAGGCGCTGCTTTCTTAAAAAGGCTTCGTGACATTAAGGAAATCTGTAAGAGCTGTGTAACTGCTCCAGACGGCAGAAATTCAGCTTTGAACCCCAAGCCTGCCTGTTCGCAGTGGGGCGGCAGGTTTGGGGGTGACTCAGTTGAGAGTGTGCTGCAGTTTTGGGAGCTGTAGATGGAGACCTATGGGGTAGAGCAGCCGCTGGAGGGGAGGTTATCCCGGTGCCCTTCCCACCCCACGGACCCCGTGGCTGCAGGATGTGCTGCTGGTTTAGTGGTACTGGAGTTAAAACATTCACATAAATGCATCCGTAGAAACCCTATGGCAGCTTGGCTGGCTTTTCTCCTGTTGTCTGGACCAGGAGTGTGCACGTGAAGGGTATGTTTCCAAAACCTTGAGCAGTTCCAACCCCTGGTACTAGATAAACGTGTCTGTTCATATATCTTCCCCAACCTGTATTGAAGAATTACTTAATCTTCACGCATACAGCTCCTAAAAAAAAAATTGAAAAATCTCATTATTTTGTAGCATATGGAATCATTCCGACCAAAATATCTTGTCTAGAATATTTGCTGAAATTTCCAGGTATAAGTGGAAAACATAATTACCAGCTTCACGTAAAAAATGAAAACACTGTTTAGGCTAGAGGAGATTCAATCTGTTGAAGTACCTTTCAATCTCCATCTGATGCTAAATAGCTATCTGCATTGCAGATAAAGCTATATTTGCATGCAGACCTGGATGTTGTCATCTCTCTTTCTGCAATTGTTTTGATTTGAAGTCCCTTGTACAGACTCATTAGCTGCCTAGAATATCTTAGTCTGTAAGTATCTCTCTGGAGGCAATATTCAAGATCTCCTGAGGACCTCTGATTGTTTTATACAAGTGTTTTTCCTGCTTTGATGGAGCTTACTGTCTTGGTCACCTTGATTTAATCTACAATGAATGCAGTCAGTGTAACTTAGTTGGGAGGGGTGAGAAAGGGTGGAGAAGAGGACTGATTGTAGGCTTAATTTCTAGGCAATGCAAATGCAGTTGAATGTACCCTGGGAGTCTGAATAAAAGTGCTTTGGAAAGTTTACGGGCTTTAAAAACAAATAGAACCCTCCACCTTCATCTCTATGGAAAATGATAAGCTTTCCATCGTGTGTGCTTTATCATTTATGATTTCTAAAAGAGTCCAAAATCTACTTGTACTGTAATTACTTTAGCCCAGAAGGACTTTAACCCTTTACTGTAAAGGCAGGCTACTTATGAAATACCAATATATGCGTATAAGGATTTTTCTGAATATTAAAATGGGAATTATGGAGTGATTTTTCTATTTCTGTAGCAGTATTTGATCTTTGGTCCCTTGATCTTAAGATGCACTTACAAGAACAGAGACTTTGGTTTTGGATAAACCTCCACTTTTAAAATGAATGACTACAAGTGTATTCCCCATAATTCATGGCCGGTTTATCCCACTTTCCCCACTATTTGGACATACTCGCTAATAGGACTTTTTAAAGACAGCCGTGTGTGTAGATCAGAGGCCTAGCTATTATAGGAGTCTTTTGGGTTTGGGGGTTGGGTTAACAAGACTGAGAAAATAATTGAAGTTAAATTAATAGTTAATTAATAGTTAAAATAATTAACTATCCCAGTGTTAAGTGATCCACATCCTTTCATGCTTATCAGTTTAACTTATTTCCATGGTCTAGGCTACTCAGAGATGGGCAGATCATTAACTTAGCCGGTGTTGAGGTTTGTTAGCAACACTGGGTAAACTACACTTGGACATCTCTTGGGTCTTAAAATGGTCTGCAAACTACTTTAAAATGTCTGGTTTTTAAATGTGAACCTATATATATTCTCCCTCTTCTCAGGTTCAGTGCTCTTCACACCAGTTATGGAAATAAATATAAGCTGGATTGCATGTTTTCATGGTGAAGTTATTTTTCTGTGCTTCTAGTAACCATTTGGTATGAGGATCCTGGAGTCTTGCCTTGGAGCCACTCTCACTTGCCCAAGCTGCTGCTTCGTGCCCCGGGAGAGTGGGCTTCTCTGGTGGTGACCAAGAGAGGAGCTGTTTTGCCTCTCCCTTGCCATGTTCTCCAGGTGTCACTGTTGCAAGGAGACAAGAGGAATAATTAATATGCTCTTCATGTTCAAATCCCCTGTCAGCAGCTTCTGTAATGAGAATTTTCCCCTTGTTTTCCCCAGTGATTAACTCTGGACGATGAATGTTGCTTACAAATACTTGGAGCACCAGCTTGGCTCCTGGATTTTATGCTGAACTATGGCATATTGCAAACTGTTAAAGAAGGCACGCAGCACATGTACACAACTGTTGCTGCAGACCATTAGTAATCAGATTAGCCTGCAAAATGCAGGAAGGGCCCGTGTTCATTAGCATGTGGTTCTTCAGCTGAGTAATTAGAGTCTGTCTGTTAGAATAGCCCTTTGATCCAGAGGATGACGATTCCTGGTGAACATCTCCTGTACAAATGGGAGCAGTGCTGGAGCAAACAGGATAGCTCATTAGTACCAGATGGGATTAAAGCAAGTGTTGGGGTTAATTGCAGTGAAACCCTTTTGTGGTGAGCTCCACCACCAGCGAGAGCATATGGGGACTGAGGATTCCCAGTGAGCTCTGGGACTAATTTTGAGGGAGCTGCCTCTAACCTAAACCTGAAATTAGCTGTGCCCATAAGTCTCCCTTTTCAATACTCGGGATGATACATGGATTGATGTTTAGTCACTTAAACAAGGATGAAATGCCTTTTATACTAATGGGTTTTCTGGTTTATTATGTATGTATTCATGTGAAAAATGTTGTTTTATGATGTTTTGACATGCACGGGTCTGAGCGGGAGCTGCAGATCTCAGGAGCTTATTTTAGTCCTGTGCAGGTGGCTGATTTTGCTAGTAAAAATCAGCTCGTTAATTTTATTTGAATAAAAACAAAACCAACCAAACAAAACCCCTTAGCATCACCTGTCTTGGGCAGGACCCCTGGGATGGTTGATCTGACCCCCCCCTCTCTCGAGGCCAGGCCAGCAGGACCAGGCTGCTCAGTGCCTTCTCCCCTCTCCAAGGATGGAGACGTTGCACCCTCTGTCCTGGCTTTTGGCCACCCCCTTGGTGAGAGGGTTTTTCTTCCCTAATATCTAATCAGTCTCCCATGCCCAGGCTTTCCTGCTTCCCCTCGTCCCCTCACCATGCACCTCGGGAGGGGTCTGGCCCCATCTTCCCCTGCCCTCCCCTCCAGCAGCAGAGGACAGGGCGAGGCACTATGGCTGCTCTCAGACCATGAAACCATCACGGTGGGGATGGACTGCTGAAGAAATGCAGCTGGATGTTGGAGCAGATGTCTTATATACAGTCTACGAATGTTCATGTAGGCACTGATCCCTCCATCTTCGTGTCTTTGGAAACAGCCTGCACCCCCTTTAATTAAAAAAAAAAAAAATCGTCAACAAACCTGAAATAATTGTTCAAAAGATAGTATAGTTTGACTCTTGGAAAAGTTGCACTAGTGCAAGGTGTTTTATTTCTTTATTTTAAACTAGGTGAAAAACCTTTCTGTGATCTGTGCTAAGCTGTGAGGTGTTTTTCTTTGTTAACCCTCTTTAATTTGGATCCGGTTTCATGTCCAGCTGAATAGTTTTGTACTTTTGAGAATGATTTCCTGAAAGCTATCACCAGTGTCTCTTCCCCTGTGGTAGATTTCTCTGCTTCTGCAGACACAGATCCTTCTCTGGAAGGTGAAATGGGAGGATGCACAATGTCGTCTTGTATGTGCATCCCTGGATTTCGGCAGCAGTCGGTGTGCGGCACTGGGGCTTGCTCCAGCTCCAGAGCTGTGGGTGTGTAACAGCCGCAGGGAGCCTTGGAGCCCCGGACTACTCCCCTCTGCTAAAAATCTGATGTAAATGAGAGATGCTGCAACTGAAGCAAATACAGTGCACATCAGCACGTACTAAGGCAATGTTTTCAATTTCCCATTTCTGCCCCCATCTTAATGCTGTATTTTCCATGCGTGGTCAAAGGTGGCATCTGAGCTCTGCACCGCTTTTATTTTGTACTGAGCATAAAGAGTGGGGTACAAAGACAGTGAGCACGGGAAGCTCGAAACAACTTGGCATGTGTCTTCAGAAGGACTTGGTTAAAATACTGAGAAACGATGTAGTCTGCTATTATTTACTCTGTTTATAGTCAGTTTGCCATCTACAAAATGAAGGTAATAGGCTAATAGTTATCGGCTGAAGCTAATAGACCTTAGAAAGGAAATTGTAATTTTTGCTGGATGTAAAGGGCTATTATCCTTTAGATTAAGACCAGCTAGTTGCAACTAATGAACTATATCCCACATAATGCGCAAGATGAACTCTTACTACCACTATATAGAGAGCTTTGGTTAATCTTCTAATTATTAAATGAATAAAATTATTCCTAATAGCGTGTAATTTTGTGGTCAAGCAGATAATTCTCTTTCTGGCATAAAACAGTAAAAATCTTCTTTGGTGTAAATCAGCATGTGCAGTCATTGATTTCAAGTCTGGACTGCAACTCATTTGTCTCTGTCCTTGCTTAGCCCTGAACCAAAGCTCAGTGGCTCAATGAATTGGGCTTCTCCATGGCTGCTGGTGCTTGTGGTTAAGCTTGTCTGATCGACCTCAGTCCTGTCTTTTATTTATGTGATGATCCTAACCCTCCTTCTTCCTCTGTTTATTCTTTCCTAAGCAGCCATATTCTCCTAGACATAAATTCTTAAAAATATATATATAATTATTAAGGTCTTTAATATAAACTGTGGTTATAGCTCTTTCCTTGCAAACCCTGTCTGCAGAAGCTGCTCATCATTAGAGCTCTGACACTTAGATACCACTGAATCATGCTTAGATGCCAAAAGCCTCAAAGCTTTAGGGAAAATCTTTGAAGTACATGAATGTACTACTGACATATAAACTTGGCTCTTTCTGAGCAAGGAAGCGGTGGGGCAGGGAAGTGACTGAGCAAACAAACTAAAACCAGCAACAGCAAGTTTTGAGACCAAGAAGCAAACAAGTGCCAAATGGGAGGATGTCTGTGGTGAGACAGACATGGTGCACGGGGCACCAACATGGGACACGGACATCTGGAAAAATGCTGTAGCCTCACAATAACTTTGTATGGGCTAGACACAAAGCACTTGCTTTAGTAAACTGGTGATGGGCTAGGTTTTGGTAAAATGGACCCAGGGTTGAGCCTGAAAGAGCTGAAATTCAGGACCTGGGGTACTTCGCTTCTCGCTATATACGAATTGTGGAGGTGATTGATGACAGCTCCGTATGTGCCTTGCATGGGATGTGTATGTGCTTCATACCTGCGTATGGGGCAGGGGAGGAGGGTGGAGGCACCAGTTTGGGCCTTGGTTTGGGGAGCGGGCGTGGAGCAGGAGCTGCTAGGCGAGTTCACCCTAGTTTGCAAAGCAGGAGGTCATAGCTGCTGCCCCGGCAGTGGGAGGTGCTCCCAGAGCTGCCTTTCGTTTCAGTCCCAACTGAGCTTGGGACTCCCTTCTCCAGGGTTTTGGTTTCAGTGCACCTTTGCTGTGTCAGGTCAGGACCTGAAAGGTCAGACTGCCCTTCACAAATGCAACCCCTACGCGCCACGAAAAGCCAAGTTTTCTTTCTACGTTCTGTGCTAGTTCAATATACAGGAGAAAAAGGCAAATGGCTGATTTGGGGTGCTCTCTCCAGCTGAACGAGGCTCTCCCTGGGTGCAGACGTTGTGCTTGTCCGAGGACCTGTGAGCAGTCTCCAGCCGATGCCCGTTCCCTGCTGCAGAGCAGGGGGCCGGGGAAAGCAAGGCGAGCCCTCCCTTTGCAGGGGCTGGCTGGAGGAGAAAAGGACGTGGGAGGGAAACACCGTTTGGCTCAAAATTGAGCCATCCCCTGAATAAACAGTGGTTTCAAAGCTGGTATATCTGAAATCAGCAGTAGGACTCCAGCCTGGCTCTTGCAGCGGATAGATCCCGACCCTTACCGGGATGGGCATGCCACCACTTCTGAGGCTCTCTGCAGCTTTGCCTCTTCCTGATTTCAAGCTGACTTTAAAAGTTCAGGAGGTGCTGAAGATGTACTTCTCCTTGCACTGTGCGGTTTGGTCTTGTTTGACCTAATTGGTTTAGTTTTAGTTAGGCAACTGCTGACTTTATCCTTATTAAAATTTTATGCTGCTTATAAATAAGAAACGAGTTTCTAATAATAGCCACTTTCTTCACTTAATTAAGGTATTTTCATTTAATGACTGTTGAGTGTTTTTCTGCTTCCTAGTTTGTTTTTTGATACCTTGTCTTAATGACTATATAGTTTGAGGGATTACATTCAGGAGGAGGAAGAGCTTTCTTGTACCAATTAGAGAGAGTCTCTGGAGACCGTGCCGTCAGTGGTGACACATTAGGTGTTACCGAGGGCTCTTCCTATTAGTGAGTTGTGGATGCATCCAGTGAGTTATTCGGGGAACATGCTGGAAAAGGTAGGCAAGAAAATAAAGGCAGATGATTACAGTAAATATGGCTTCCTGGGGCAGCTCCCCTTTCCTCAGCAAACAGTCTAGCAAAGGACAGAGCTGCTGCTTTTATGAATAAATCAAAGGGAGGGAGAACCACGGAAGGAAAACTAGCACCTTAAACTAAGGAACTTTAAGAGTGAAACGCTGTAGAGTGTTGCCGAACACCTTTTAACAGCCCTCCTCACGAACAACGGGCACGCCATTGCATGGGTCTGCCACGCTGTTTTATTTCATTCCCTTTAAAAAATTGTTGTAGAAATACAGCTGCTTTAGAAATAGAGATAACTTTAAGGTGACACTTTTGTAAATCTCTCAATATAAACACTAAGAAAAAAAAGGCATGATTTAAAAAAATAAAAATATTTGCAATAAAACCTCTAAGAAAAAACTCTTTTCCTGTGGCTAGAAGAGGTGCAGCTGCTTCCCATGGACCCTGCCGTGGTGGTGGTTCATTTGATGAATGTCAGCTCAGGTCTCCGTGTGTGGGGGGGCGTAATTATCTCCCTGCAAGATGCAAGAGACGAGCAGGGTTGGGCCGGTGGGGTGACAAGGTGCCTGCCCACCGTGGCCTCTGCTGCGGGAGGAGCTGCGCTCGCGGCTCAGCGTTAGGGCTGAAAGCCTGGAAAGCCAAAATTTGAGTAGTGCTGACTGCAGCAATGGTGACATCTCTCCCTTCGTTAGCACAAATGCTGGCAAGCGCTCTCACGGTGTGAGGGCAGCCAGGAGCGTACCTGTGAATGGAAGGCTCCTGGTCCGTGCTCAGCTGTACTTTGTGCAAGAATTCAAAATCTTAAGAGGTGATGCTATGGACAGTAGGATCCAGAGCTGGAAAGTGTTCTCCCAACTGGAAAGAAGAAACTTTGCATTTTCTAAAAATCCTGAACAATAGATCTCCAAAATAGACTATTCTAACTTATTTAAAGGCAGGTTCAACCTCCTAGTAGCATACATTATCACTTTGTTAATTATACTATTATTTCAACAAACAATCTGTGTTCCCACTGGAGAAACATTGCGAAGACTTTGAATAATGCTGTCTAGTCCTCATATTTCCAAAAATCTTACTATGGTTTTAACCTGGCCGCAAATAATCTCTGGTTAGTTTGTTAGGTGTGTACTGGGAAAATTGTTGTAAATTGTATAATGAGAAAGATTGTTTGCTTACTTCTCTCTCCCCAAATTAATAAAATCATAAATGGATTATTTAATTGCTCTGGCGCACAGCCAGGTCACAGCCCATGCGCTGCGGATGGAGTCTCTGCTGTCCAAAGCCGCTCGTTTTGGGGTCAATTTAATGCTCTTAAAGCAAGCAGTGAGCATGGGGAGCCAGAGCCAGGCTCCTGCGCCGCGCTGGCACCCTGCTGCTCAGGGGTCCGGTCACCCGTCCCCGGGGGTGCTGCCAGGGTTCGGCACAGGTGAGCTGGAAAGGGCTCGTAGGGAACATGTTCGACCTCTCCGTTTTGCTTATGGTAACACACGGAAATGTATGAACACAGATAAAAAGTTGAAGTTACAATAACCTTCAGCAGGTTGACGTTTTTGGAATAAATGTTAAGTCTATTTCTTGGCAGTTTTCAGTACGCTTTTATAAAAGTTTAATCTTTCACGAGAGCCTTTTTGTGGACTGCTATCTGCACATGCACATACGTGAGCAAGCTTACATACACACGTGCACATACAGTCCTAGGTTTGGGTATAGGCTTCCGCAAAGTGGCGTTTCAGTCTTCACAAACAAGAACGGAGGTTTCTGTAACTCTGCTTTTTCCCACTCTCCTCCCTCTTCAGGAAACTTTTTTCATAGCAAAATAAAACCCAAGAAAAGCTACTCCAAAAAATCTCGGTTAATCTTCAGTTTTAAAGTACGAGTTGTTAAAGGCATTATTGCTGCTCTTGGGGTGTTTTTAATAAAAACCTGTTGCACCTCGTATTCCCTCTGTACCGCTGTGGTACTCGTTTGGCAAATTCTTGAGCTAAGATTTAAGGGTGGTTTTTATAACTTTTTACTAACCACAGTGTTCCTCGGGGTGTTGGCAGCCAAGTGCATATAGTGACAACCTCTGGAGCCCTCCATCAAGGGGAAGCAGAGATGAACTTTTTGATCTGCCTACAGGATTAAAGAAAAAGGTGTATTTTTTTTTTCTAAAACCAACACCCCCCACCCCCCAACCAGCAGCAAATAAATAAAATTTATTTGGACCAATATTTTTAACTGAGAAATAGCCATAGGAGGTTGCCAGCTTGCAAATTCCACAGCAGTTTTCCCCTAGCAGAATAACTCCTGCATTTTGAAGCAGCAGAGCTTCAGCAGTGCTTGCCGTTATGTTGCATTTTGAACAAGGTAATACTTGGTCATATTAGAGTAATATAGTGTATAATGTGGAATTACACCTAGCATTGTAGGTTGGGGAAAAAAAATGTTTCCCACAGAAAAAGTCAATTCTACCATTTTCCATAAGAGTTCAAGGCTTCAGATGGTTTGAAGGAAATAGGCTTTTCTGCCTTTCAAATGCAAAAATGTTGGTTAAACCAAAATTCCACCTACAGCGATGCTCGGAAGGCTTTAACCCATGGGCAGCTCATGAATTCTGCCCCCCTTAATCTCTCCATATCCCTAATACGGACAGTGTTTCTGAGTTTTTTCATAAATGTGAATTATTTTTTCTTGTCTGCTACCGAGTGCCATCTGTCCAAAGCCAGTCTAGGTGGGGCGTCTGCGTATTTGTCATTTCTCCCCCATGGATCTCGGCTGGAGTAAAGTGCAACCTGAAGTGATGTTGCTCAGTGTTGAGAAACAACCATTTCCAAGCCAAGTGAATTTGAAGGCAAGAAATAATTCAGGACCTGGGGGTGACCAGCAGGTCCGTTGCCGCAGAAGGGCGGCTGCCTTGGCGGGGGGCTGCAGCCTTCGCGCCCCCTGAGCTGCCGGTTAATGCGAAGGTTTCGCCTTGGACGTTTCTCCCGTGATGGAAAGAGCTATTCCCGTCTCCCAACAATAGTCCTAATGCCAAACTTGACATTTTGCCTGACAAAGCCTGGTGATTAGGGGACTTGTTTGGGAGAGTTGGCCCCTCTCTGATGTCTCTAATTGCACTGGGGAAGCAATTGTAATGACCAAAATATCTCTTCCCCAGTCCGAGAATACTGCTGGGCGGTCGCTCTCCGAGGGAGAAGTGACTCATCTCTGCACTGTAAGAATAGCTTTTTGATGTTTTTCTATTTTCAGTTGCCAACACTGGTGTAACTTTTATAGAAATGTGTTATTAAGAATTATCAAATGTAAGGATATTTTTCCCAGAAAAAGCAAATACCTGAATCCTTCCCGTAAGGAAGAAAATCATCTACTAAAAATCTTCCCTTGGTCTTTGAGCTGACTGGAAAGAGTACCTAAGCTTGTGTGTGTTCCCCTTTTAAATTTATTTTCTGACTCTTAAAAGTTTACTGAATTATTTGCGTTATACTACTATTTTCTGTATTAAAAGAACACTGCAAATAATGAAGAAGGGTGTGAGTGGAGCCCGACCCGGTATAATATGCAATGCTATAGCACTCCCACTTTGCTCTTGGCAGACATTTACCCTTGTGATGCACAAGGAGCCTGGGGACTGCTGAGCGCAAACGCCTTCTGCCACTGAGCCAGGAAATATCTGCGTAAGCGGGCTGGCTGCTGGCAGCCAGACCCCTAAGTGTGAATGTCCCTTTTCTTTCCTTCTCTTTTTTTCCCCACCTGCTTCATGGTGTGCGGCTTTGCTAACAAAAGACTGTTAATTAAAGGTTGCTGCCTGTGTCAGAGCCGAGTGGCTCTGGGGGGTGGGGGCGGGCAGGCCAGGGGCCGGTGGGGCTCGGGAGCCCCCGCGCAGCCACAGACCCGGCAGCAGATGCTGCCAGACCTGCTCGCGGCCGGGCAGGTGGTGACCAGCAATAGGGGATGAAAGCAGAGCCACCCACGTGCTTTAAAGACACGTTTGCAAATGGGGGAGTAATACGGAAAGCTGCCTGTCGGAAAAGGCCCTGGGGGTGCTGATTGACAGCCGGCTGAACATGAGCCGGCAGTGTGCCCAGGCGGCCAAGAAGGCCAAGGGATCCTGGCCT
>NW_008794603.1:1639773-1654004 GCF_000699145.1 Aptenodytes forsteri | reverse complement strand
GGAGGAAAGGAGGCTGAGGGGAGACCTCATCGCTCTCTACAACCACCTGCAAGGAGGTTGTAGCGAGGTGGGTGTCGGTCTCTTCTCCCAAGTAACAAGTGATGGGACGAGAGGAGATGGCCTCAAGTTGTGCCAGGGGAGGTTTAGATTGGATGTGAGGAAAAAAGTCTTTACTGAAAGAGTGGTGAAACATTGGAACAGGCTGCCCAGGGAAGTGGTGGAGTCCCCATCCCTGGAGGTATTTAAAAGACGTGTAGATGAGGCACTTAGGGACATGGTTTAGTGGACATGGTGGTGTTGGGTCGATGGTTGGACTCGATGATCTTGGAGGTCTTTTCCAACCTCAATGATTCTATGATTCTATGATATACAGCGAGCGTGCAGTATTCCTGTCTGATAGCACTGCTGTGTTCAGACAGATGCTGCTGGAAGATACTCCAGCATAACTTTGAAGGACGATCGTGTTTTGAGATTCTTGAGCTTATTTAACGTTGTGTTCCTGAACTGGTTTGGGTGCATTGGCTTTATTTGGTCCCTGCTCTTCAGGATTTGCATCCGAGTCCAGCTGCAGAAAGCCCCATGGGACCAAACGGTCGCCAAAACTGCACCCGTGAGCTTGTCGTGGCACAGCCACATGTACTCACGGGACCGGCTGGAAAGCTGAGGCTGGCCCTGGGAAAAATCTGGCCCAGGTTTGAGTTTCTGTTCCTTTCTTTGCCGTGGGATTGTACATAGTTTTTGAGAATTATCCCATAGATTTGAGTGAGTTATTTGCTTTTGAGCGTAAGAATAAGGGTGGTTGTTTTTTTTTTTTTAGAGAACATATCATCAGCAACTTTATTTTCTTATTGCAAAAGTTTAACCAAATGATTGTGTTGAATGAGATGGGAATCCTGAAACTTGGTACAGATAGTGAATCTTTGCATATAAAAAGGAGGTAGGATTTAGCTGTAGTATTTTGCTAACAAAATACGCAAAGCCGAAGCGGTCATATGGCTGCTTGCACTGAGACTTGGAGCTGTTTTGCAGAGTTTGAAGGTTATTCTCAAGTACTCCTCAATGCATCTGAACCCTCTCCCACAGGCCATGTAAACTGCCAGGGACTATACATCCACCCTGTAAATTATTGTTTAGTGACTGCTGCATTCATATTTCACCTGTTTTCAGCTTCTGAGCATTTGCTTCTTTAGGATTATGAAGTGTTTATGTTCTCACAGGAGGGATTTTGACCACACGCTGCTGATCCTGAATTTGATGCAGAAATACCCTTATAAAAAACAAAGCCCCCAGGAAAATAAAATAGCAATTCTTGGACTTCTTCAAATTGGTGTAATTTAGCATGTAGATCAGGAGCAGTACTTCTAAAGGAAAACAAATATTATAATTAAAGAGTAAGGATTACATATTTTAGTTTTGAAAATATAATAAATACAATAATTATGTAAATAATAAAATGAATTAAGAAATTGCTCCCAATCCTGAGGTCCTCAGAATATCAGCTATAAAACACGGCACTGCGGCAGGTGCGGTTTGACGTTAGCAGGTAACTCCAGCGAAGCCCAGCAAAGCTTGCTTTCCATCTACGTTGATTTATTTTTCGAGGCGAAGCGTGTAGCCATCTCGTCTGTGCCCATGCCTCCCTGGAACCTTGCAAAGCAACGCCCCGAACATCGCAGACAGAGGGAGAAGCATCTGGAAACGCGTCTGCGTAACAAGGTCATCGCGTCTCCCTTCACCGAATGGAAGGGAATGGGCAGTGGGGAAGCGACAGGGTGTCACTGCAGCCCCTGTATTTCTTAAGATAAATAAGTTAAAAAAAAAAACAAAAAAAAAACCCAAAAAACCAACCCAAAACATAGCTCTGCCTGTCCCATTGGAAATGGCATGCTGGGGCTGTCTGCACTGGGAGGCGAGGGCGTGAGGGGGCTGGTGCCCGCCTGCCCACCCCGAGCCGAGCCGTGGGGCTGTGCCTGGTCCCCACCGAGGTGATGTCCCAGCATGGTGAGTCAAACCGCTGGGCAAAGCCAACCGTGTTCAGGCTGTAGGAAATGCACAGCAACAGATCCTAAAGCTGTGTTACACTTCCACGTAGAGAGTAAATGCAATTTCATCTTTATTCTTTTTTTTTTTCTTCTTTCCACAGACAATATGCAGAAGTATTTTAATAAAAATCTCAGTGGGGAGATGTGAGGGTTTGGTGGCTGCATTCAGACCTTGGGATATTCTGCACTTGCTGTGGCTGCTCCCAGGGTCCAGAGCAGTAGGATTCAGACCTTGGGATATTCTGCACTTGCTGTGGCTGCAGTAGGAAAAGAGGGTGATATTTCCAGCAGCCTTGGAAGCTGTACTGGTTTGGCACAGGCTGAACTACAGGGTTTTGCCGCTTGGTGCACAACCCACAGCGGTATTCCCTCTCCTTACACCCTCCCAGGAAACCAGGGGTCACGTTTGGGGAAGGGGGCTTGGAGGCATTTGGGGAACACACCTGCATGACACTCACCCTTCAGCCTCTCTGCCATCACCCCCTGTGTCTCGGTCAGCGAGTTGCAAAGAGGAAAGTCTTGCTGAAACCACTTAGCATTTACTTAATGCCCTTACCTATTTCACTGCTGATGGGGTTATCCAAAAGATAGGTTATCACAGGTATTGATCGCAGTGACAAAGACTTTGCCTTTTTTTCCTCTAAGCATTATGAAAAAAAGCAAAGTGTCTGGAATGGGGAAAAGCTGTGAAATAGCTATTTAGGGGACTATTTCTGTCTAGCCTAAACTCTGGAATAAAGACGTTAGGATGCATTAAGGCTGAGTTTTGAGGCGATGGGCTGGGTTAAAACCTCTGTCTGTGGCTGCGCGTTCCCTGGCCCCTCGGGAGGTGGGCAGCGAGCCCGGGGGTCCTGTGCAGCCCCCAGGAGCTCCGTGCTGGAGGAGGGCAGGATCAGGGCACGCAGGGTGCTGCGCAGTGCTCTGCCAATGGGGCTGTGGAGCTCTGTCAGGCGTTGCTCAAGCAATAAAACTGAAAAATGCGCACAGTTAGTTGCACAAAAACTTCTCATGACTGGCAAAAAAAAAAAAAAGGTAGAGGAAACTCAGGCGTGCGAAGCGCAGGTGGGGTGCGTGGAGAAACCATCCTAAATACAAAAAGACACTCTACATTGACTGTTAGCTGTAAGAAAAATATCTTCAGGCTATTGCAGATAGCTCGATCCAGTGTGCCCACTGTCACAATAAGTCAAAAGATCAATAGAGTATTTCTTTGTTCTTTCTCTTCCTAATAGATAAATTGATGGTGTATCTGTATTTTAAGTGTTATTCTGACACCCCTTCCCCTTATCCAGGGTCTAAAAGGCTATAGGAGTGATAATTGCTGTCATTTGTTAGAGTATGGAGTGATTTCTACAGGGAAAGGTAAGTAGACTATGCTTCTTCAGTTGAGAAAATGACAGAAAAGACACCTGAAACGAGTAAGCACGATATATAAAATGGTCAGTGCCACAAAGAAGGTAATAATATGAGAAATAGGAGACATAAAATTCATATGAAGCCCAAGAGAAGATGTGGGGGAAGGCCAGGTTCTTTCATCCTCTATAATGGAGTTGCGAAAACTCATTGCCCCAGCAGATTTGTTTGAAAGCCACGTTTTATAAACGATTTAAAATAAATAAATAAAAAGCACACAAACTGAGGTTGCTCAGCCTCAGTATTTGAGCTTCTGGTGAAGGTCTCAGGACAGCAGTAGGAAAGCAAGAGGGTGAATATTTGGGGAGGGCCGATGGAAAGTAAACCTTTAGTTGGCTTTATGTACAGATGAGAACAAAAACTGTGGCATTTGACTTGATTCTAGGTTTTAATTTACTTTCTCAAAGGCCAAACTTGGGTTGGAAATATGTTCCACGGTGTTGGAACAGCTTTCAGCAAAGACAAATAACTAACCTGTAAATAGAGCGTGGATTAACTCCCTGGGATGACATGGTGTGGTTGGTGCCACTTGAACTGGTACTGGAGACCTAGAGGAGCCCTTGGGGAGCCCTCTGCAACGGCGGGGATGGCACGGGAGGGAAGAAATGGGCAAGTATTGAGATGTCCTTACAGGACCGATGCAAGGAGCTCACTTCATGGTTTACACGTCCCAGGTATTCCTTTCAGGCTTGGGACCTTCCTCTTGGGAAGGCCCTGCTGACGTTACACTGTAGTCGTAATTAAAAAGAAAAAAGCTAATCACATTTTGGGGAAAAACATGCATGTCAGTTGAAGCTGTAATTGAGAGCAGTATTGACTACTACTTTAACTCTTGTTTTCACCGGTGCTAATAGACTAATAACAATTTTCCTTCTTTATTTCCTGGGCTTATGATGATTCATTAAGCAAATTTTAACCGTTGACAGAAAAGGTTCAAAATGTTGCATTAATACACACGTGTCCCAGCAGAAAATGCAAGACGTGAACATTGAAGGAGTCCAAGGAGATACACAGAACTATCTGTGCAAGATCTCTGGGATATAAAATTATACATGGATCTCTTACGTTTTACTTTACTAGCAAGCCTGAGTAACTTCAATACGTGTATCTTGAAAACGAGGTATCATTGCTGATAACTCCAGTATTTTTGGAGTCGTTCTTCCTTTCTTCTGCCCCAGTGCTGTGTGTTTTCATGCACGTGGTCTCTTCCCGCCTGTGGCCCCAAGGGTGGTGTGGTGATGGTGGTCCCCAGACCCTCTGGCTGCCCGAAGGGCTGCCCACTGCAATGGCCTGGGAGCTGTTGCATGGCTGAAGAAGGCTGAGGAGCACTTTGTTTTACTAAATATTTTGACTATGCAAACTTGACCGTTTATTTTTGTACCATTATTTTTGTACCAGTGTCCCAGTCTTGCCTTGTTTTAATCCGTAGCACTCAGGTCTGGTGCAATGATGGGCCAGCGGGAGCAGAAATCCCTGCCGCAGCAATGTTGTCGCAGGCAGGCTCCCTAGCTGGCATTTGCGCTAGCTACTATGATGAATAGCTTTCCAAACGATAATCTGGAATCTGACAAAGTGCACAAAAACAGGAATTACATCACATGCAAAATATGCCCCTTTATAAATGAGCACAATTCGCTGCAGTACTTCACGTTAATGGAACATTAAACACCGTCCTTTTTAAGCAAGGTTGTTTCTATGGCAACTGGTCACGATTGCTGGGACCCGGCGTGTCTCTGCTCTGTGCACCGATGGTGGGAATTCTGTTCTGTTCGTTTTCCCATTTAAATAGGCAGCGCGTTGCGGTCGGTGCAAGGGATGGCGATAACCTTGGGGCTCCAAACCTTCCCTCTTCCACATGACCTTACACAGATGCCCACGTTCTGCCCATTTGCTTGTGAGAGAATTGTGCCGTTTTTGGAGGGGAGCGAGATGTAAAAACTTGCAGTCCCATCATGGGCCGGTGCTTAGTCGTGTGTTTGAGGTCTCTGTTGCACCTTGCCGTGATCCACCCGTTCCTCCGCTGCCAGGAAGCCCCCGTCCCTCCAGCTGGAGACATCAACCCCTCTGTCCATCACTGCCCACGTTAGCCTTCAAAATGCCCTAAGCTCATTTGAACAAAGCAAGGCCAAAATGCTTGCAATATCCCTGTGTGTTCCCCTCTGTTTGCCGTGCGGTTTTGCTTTTGTTTTCAAGACTGATTCAAAATAGCTTGAAACTGTCTGTCGACTGCAGGTGACAGCGCTGGACTTGGAGCTGGTGGTCCCCATTCAAAAGGGAAAAGTAGAAATGCTTATTAAATGGCATAAAAGGTCCTGATGATTAGACTGAACTAATTAGTGAGTGCAGTATCCATGATGGGCAGTAAGTACAAAACTGCATCATTTTATTGTCTATTATAGAAAGAGTATTTAATGAGGTTTTGGGGGTGTAACACTGCCACAATGGCACCAACTGCTGTTCCAAGTGCATTGTGCCTCTTCAGCACTTTTTTCACAATAATGATACAAAATATGTATACAACAGCTCTTCCTTCTAAAAACTTGGCAACAGAAAAACATCCTTCCCTACTTTCTGTAGCTTTTGAAATATACTTTAATCAGGATTACTGAAGTACTGCATATAAAATACAGCACATCCGTAACAAGAAATTATAGATGTGGAGCGATGCTTTGATAAATCACTGTTCCCCTTTCTCAAAGGGCTGAAGAATATGCATGGTGTGTAACTATAACCGGTTTTCCCTGTGGTGGATACTTTATGGTCTTGAAATGGAATGTGAATTACCTGCAAATTTCTAATGAGCTTCAGCCCATGATCTGAAAAAAACAGGGCAAATAAATCTTTCCCAAATAGAGTGATTTAAGTGCCTCCTGGAGTAGGGAGGTTTCACACAGCTGGCAAAGTTCAAAGTGTGTTCATGTATACCACAGCTTCTGTGCCAGTTTTTAGCTCAAATTATTCATGCTAACTGCAGCATGGCTTGGGTGCCAAAGGTGGAGCTTGTCTTTGGGTGGTTTTTTCCTTTTAATGCCAGATACAAAGGGGTTTTGGGTGGTTTGGGTGTTTTGATTTTTTGGGAAAATGCATTTCCATTAGTGGTCACAGTCAGTGCTTCTCTCCAGTTAAATGGAACCTACTCCATCCCTTGGCTGTAGTAATGGTGAAGCCGGTCCTCGATCGCCTTGCGGGACAAGAGGAGCAGCAGGAGGGTGTACATGGGACACGGTGCCCGGCTCCGCCCGGAGAAGCGGGAGTCCGATGGCAAAGCCATGCAATCTCTTTACAGGGTTATTCGCTAATTAGACACATCTGTAAACTCAAAATCTCAGTGGATTACAATTATCCAGCATATTTAATGCTGCCCGTTGTCCAGATGCTTTGTCCTTTTTTCCTCTTTTTACAAACCTTTTACTGAATCAAGACAGACCTGTCTCTATAGAAACAGATTCTGGGGTGTTCTGCAGTCACTTCTTAAGTGTTTCATTTAATAAATGTTCTGAAATTTAAAGGCAGGGGGAAGATATAATGAGGAATAGGGAATGATCAGTTATGAAGATCTCAAATCTATGATTTAAGGGAATGTTTTACCCTAATGGAGGGGGGAAAGGGGAAGAAAAATTACGGTGGGTTATATATATTTCATCAACATTTTAATATACATGAAAGAATGGAAGTATTTAAATGACTTTTCAACCAACAGTGGCCATCTCAAATAACCAAATTTAATGGAAAATAAATACAAATCTAAAAGAGTATCAATCACTGACAGATTTATCTCCCTGCTGTCAGCGTTTTTCCCTCCCTGAAGACGATAGTTCAATGTTTCTTCGGTTAAATCCTCTACGCTGTTTATTATACCTTGTGTTGTCTGGAGTACTATCAGTTACAGATTTCCTGCTCAATTCCCAGCAAGTGCTGTAGTTCATTTCCATACTGGCTTCACTTCCACCATGGGGGGAGCGCATGCCAAACACTTATTTTCCTTGGGAGACTGAGTTAAACCAACCTGGCTGTTGGGTCAGCCTTGGAGCATCCCCCCTCTCTGCGAAGGGAGGCTGGAGGGGAAGATCCACGAGGGCTGGGGACCAGAGGGGCTCCATCCTCTGCGGGGCCCCCAGCCGGGCTGCCCCCGCCGGTCACACCGTCCCCAGCACGGCAGCAGCCGTGATTCCACGTGGCAAGTGTATCTCCTTGGAAAACACTTGACTAGCGCCTCATTTATTCTTCCTCTGTGAGCAGATGCCATATAAATATACATTTCTTTGGTTTAAGTTCCTAGGAAATTATTCAGAAGGGTGAATTAACTACATCTTGGTTTAGATTTATCTTTTTTTTAGGGCATACTTCTAGCAAGTAATAGAAATTCTAATAAATGCTTGTACAGTCTATACTTTCAAAATACCCTGGAAAAATAACTTAATGCACTATTCTAGCTATGACATTAACAGGTGCTGTGTGGGCAGTTGTTTTACAGAAACAGTAGCGATCTCTTTAATAGCATAATGAAAAGTGAAATAAAAAATATGACGTTTTTACTGCTGCAAATGACTAATTTAAAGTCTTTATATGCTACATTGTCTTCTGCAGAAAGCAAGGTCTTCTCGTCAGAAGACTTTATGTTATTGCCAATAACGTCTAAAATAAACCAGGTGGTAAATATTTTAAGCATTCGTACAAAGTTCGCTCTAGAAAGTAATTTCACCTTAAAGCTATGCTGTGTGTAATTTGGAGTAATGCAAGTGCCTTGTTCTTGCTGGGTTCTTCAGTTAGAAACGGGTCCCGTCCAAAATACCTCATGGGAGCAGGAACACTTCATCTTTCCTGGGGTGAGAAATAGAAACTGTCGTTTGATTTTAGTTTTGGCTGTACCAGACTCAGTGGAGAGCCGGTGCTGCCTTTCAACCAGACTCAGTGGACAGCCGGTGCTGCCTTTCACCCTCGAGTGACCACGCCAGCCTGTGTGCCTGCCGACCGCCTTGTCCTGATGTCCCTCCTTCTCAAAATGTTTCTGGGGAGGTGAAATGAAAAAGAAAATAAAAATCCCTGTATTTATTGATGGGCGTAAACTGGGAAAATAAACTAGAAATGGGGAAAAAAAAACCCAAACAACCTATTGCTTCTGAGTGCCACTTTTAGAAATTTCTAGAAAAGTCCAAGGACAATTGAGAAAATAGCAAACCAAGGAACTCCAAAGCCTGCCCGACCTTGCAGGGCTCTGAACGGCGCGTACGCAGCAGTCTGAAAGTACTTGGTCTGAGCTATGTCTCAAATTACCGTTGTTATTCCGGGGATGGGAGTGGATGACGTGACCATCAAAGCCTGTTCCGCGGAGGCTGAAGGGCCCCTCTTCGCACCGGCCCGCCTCTCTGATCTGCCTGCCCGGCAAGCGCCAGCCCATGGGAGCCACGGGCTCCAGCCGGCATCTCTGCCTGGCTTTGGCCGCCTCACTCGTTCCCTCCCGAAAGCCGTAATTTCTCCCTGAGTAAGCGAGCTCATAGAGGATATACTTTAAGTTTTGACATGAAATTTCTTCTCTTAGAAAATGCATGCATCTATCAGAATAACTTACCAAGAGAAAATTACCTTTGCTATCAAACTTGCATCTGTATTTTAGTCCTGAAATCATCTAGCTCGTGGCCATTGTGTCGCCTTGTTCTTGTCTGCAGAACTGAAGAGCCTTTTTCCTCCCGTGAGCTCTTTGCCTTCCCTTGGATGAAATCTGGGAGGCTTTCACAACAAAGCTGGTTTTTCTAAGCTTCGAAATCATTCTGGTAGCTTCCTTCTGGCACCCCTTTAGATACATCATCTTTTGCTATAAGCCAAGAAACCTGCAAACTATTTCACTTCAAAAATCTGATCTTATTCTCTATTAATGAGTGCTATAATCCTGTTTTTCTTTGAACCTCTTCGAGACTTGCTTAGACTTTGTGGTGCAGACCTGCTGAGGCATAGCCCGTAATCGCTTCTATCTGGTTTTGAACATTCCAGTTCCGATCCATTACTTGTAGAAGGAAAAAGATGAGTGGTTAATGTCAGCTTTAGTCCTCATAGCTCCTTAGAGAAAAGGAAATAAGTAAAGGAAAAAAAAATAAAGGTGAACAAGTCTTCTAATAGGCTGGTTTAGTAATTATTATTTCTACCAAAATGTATAGACCGTCCCTGAAAATTTGGATTCTGTTGTATCCCATAAATAAAAATAGGGGATAATATATATTAATGTGCCCTGTAAATGAGGGCAAATAAAATTCACAATAGAGATCTTTGTACCTGGCAGTGGGAAGTCCAAAACCTACATCACAATTTAAATATTTATTGCAGATGTGAGCCCAGGCACCGGCAACGACAGAAATCCCACCAAGCTCACTTGGGTTCCCAAAGGAGGCTGTAATAGGCCACATGCAGGAAACTCCAGCTCATAAAGTATCTATGACAGCATCTTAAATCTTGAACTTTCTAGGCAACAGACCTACTTTTAGCAATAAAACTCCTTTGAATTAGTTTTTACTGAGGAATTGTGCTCAAGTTCCCTTGTGACGCTCGGCTGTGCCGGGGTCAGCGACGAGCCCGATGCCTGTTCTGCCCTGAGCACTGAAGTGATTCGGATGTCCTGGGGAAAGGGTAGAGAGAAACCTTTTAACTAGGAAAAACATATGTATTTTTAACAAACACGTTCTCTTCCAGCTAACAGGATCTATTCCCAGTTATACCTCCACACTCCAAATATGACTCAGAAAACCCACAATTAACTCCTTACTCTGCTCAAACCTTGCGTTCCTACCCCGGGTCAAAAGCTGTTAAATAGAGAAGGAAATCTCTAATGGAAATGCCTGACGGAAGCGCACAGAAAAGCGGTGAAGGCGAGCGAGTGCCTGCCAGGTTTGTAATGGCTCCCTCGAGGTCAAGCCTGTGTTTCTGGTGGGTAGGAAACAAACCCTCGAGAAGCTTCGTTAAACTAAAATTTCAGAGAATAAGCTCTTTGGCTCTCTGTCCCCTGTACGTCTGTTCTGCTGGCTGCCTGCTGCGAGCGAGGTCTGGCTGCTCAAACGGGGGGTGGAGGGAAGGAAGGGGCTCAGGAGATAGTGCAGAAATCTGAGACCACAGACGCGAGGTCGCCACCGAGGAGCCGTCCTCAACGTCTGCCATCGTGATTAAACCAGAAGTTATCGACGTACCTCTGGGACGACTGCACAGTGGCCATCCGGCAAGTCCGCATGTGGCTATTCCTGTCCCACCACCCAAATCATCGACTGTGGCTAAGCTTGCTCTGATGGCTTGCTGGTAATGCCAAAAACATCTTGCTTTCCCCGAGAAATTCCAGTGCTATGTTTGCAGCCTTACTGAAAACTAATGAGCGCACTAGTGGGGAGCTGCTGTTTTGTCAGTTGGATGTGTCGTTCTTCTGCAAAACCCAGTGCTGGTGTGGCAAGCTGGAGAGACAAAATGTAAAATAGCAGTTTAGGCTTATTTCAGGTGCGGTTTTGTCATGCTTTTATTTGCCAAAACAGTTTGGATGGGTTTGCAGGGGGCTGGTGTTGGAGAACTGTCAAGGACTAAGCGCAGCTGCACCCGTCCGGCTCGGCGCTGCCGCCTCGTAAGCACGGTCATGGGTCGTGGAGCAGAGGAAAAGCAGCTCCAGAGACCGGGGGCAGAAAGCTACCGGGGGTGCTTCCTCAGGCACAAAATGTCATTAAAGCAATGCTGCAGTTACGCTTCTAAACGTTTACCCCAGGTGTGAGGTTCCCCCCAGCAGCACCACCGGCGCAGCCTGCGGCCCCATCTCCCACTGGTACCCGCCCAGGAAAACATTTTTAGGGTTTATTGAGGAGTTTTCTTTCCCTAATCCACAAATACATGCTTTCTGGCCTCCTCTGAAGCTTACGCTCACATTTCAGTATGAAACTTGCTGCAAGGAATATCATCTTGTACCTGTACAGGTTTGTATGTGGGGAGTTTACATTAATTTTTCCTCCGTTACAATAAAAGCACAATGAACAGCTGCTTTTAAGCTATGAGAAGAATAAAAGGAACTTAAAGACCCAAGTATTTTAATTTTTCAGCCCTAAGTGGTCATATTTCAGAAGACCTATTGGTGTTGCATGGTTGTATTTTGATATAGTGGAGTGGAATTTTATGCCTTTAAATGCACCACCGCTCGTTAACTCAATATGTTTTTTCTTCAGTTACAATTTTTAAAGGGCACCTTATTTTCACTGAAGTAACTCATACTCTAAGCACAGTGAAAGTTTTGATGTGACACTAATTGTGAAATACTTTCATTGCTCGCAAATGCACGCATTATATTGAAAATGTATTAAAACATGTAACAAAAGTGCAAAAGAGGAACCTCCCAGAGCGGTCTCCTCCTGCCCGAGAGCACCTAATCCCTTTGCATTTGCTATTAGAGTAAAACCAATGCCCCATGCAACGTTAAAATTTGCATCTACATGTGAATTTCCACATGCACTGCAGCTGTCTGTGGATTTGGGATTTCTGGCTCGGCTCTGTCCAGATATCCACAGCCACACCTGAACCTCTCCAGGGGAAAATGCAGAGGGGTCAAACTGCGAAGGAAGCTCTTCAGTAGTTTTCGGAGAGTGAAAGGCAGTAAAGGCAGTAAGGTCATTTCTTATGCTGCATGGATTTGCAAAAGCAGATGTCTGAACTGCGTATCTAATGATAATGGAAAGAAAAAGTCTTTTCAGCAGAAATATGGCTTCTTCCTTCCTGTGCTCAGCACCGGGTGCAATTAGTGCCTATTCTGATCGATACTGGATATGCCTTGGCATATGCAGAGATTTAGGTTAAATTGCTTCTATTACAGCTGGACCACGTATTCCATTTCATCAGGCTACACTGCGGAACCTTTACCAGGAAATACTTTGTCCCAATTGTTTGTACATACAGCTACAGACAGGCTGCCTTGTAACACGGGTCTGCAACCCAGCCCGACTGCCAGGGAGCCGACTTTATGTCCTTCTGAGCCCCGTGGACTAAATAAACAGCAAAACCAAGTTTTCACTATTTAACTGATGTACAAAATGAAGTCACAATCTCGTTATAGCCGGTGGCCAGCGCGTTCCCTGGCAACAAGCCTTAACCTCTTCCCTAATGATATTTCTTGCAGTTGATTTTGAGGAGCAGAGTGAGTGCTGGCGCATGATGGGCTGCTGGGGAAGGTGCCCTGCGCCGCGGCTGGCTCTGCTGCTTCCCGGTCACCGTGTTCCACGGCTTCAGACCCATCTGCATGTGTTTAGCACAAGATATAATCCGATTGAGCAATACGAGGCATTTATCACTCAGCTCAATTAAGATGTGAATCTGCAAAGAATCTAATTAAAATCTGGGGATGAATTAAGCAGACCTTGTTTATTGTCTGGTCTGGTATCTGCCTCTCCTTGCAGAAGCAGCACCCATCGGCTCGCTGAGCTGCCCTGAGCATCGCGGTGTCCGGCTGTGCCAGCGCACCGGGCGGTCTCCGTGGCAATGCCATCTTCCCAGCAGGACCAAAGGGCTGGCCACGATTCGGGATGGTCACTGGTGTTTGGGGGTAAAAGGGATGGAGAACGATGAAGAAGCGGTTCAAAGCTAAGAGCAATGCCGGTTACTGCCCTCTGTGCTCTCAGCTCTTTTCTCAGCTGCACCCGTGCCCCTCGAGGACGTGTGCCCGCATGGCTTCTGCACACCAGGCGTATCCAGCCATAGTCTCCATGTCAGACTGTCTATTCGTGTTCCTCTGAACCATCCATCCGCACCATACAGCCTCCTCGGGAGAAGCCTGAGCTAACATCTCCACTTCTTCCACCGCTTTCAATTCCTAATTGACTGGCATGAACTGTTAAAGAGCATTTTCCCTGTCTCCTGCTGCCTAAGTAGCATCTGCACTGGCACAGATGGTCCCACTCGGCTCCCCGGCCCCAGTCGGGTCCTTTCAAGTCCTGGCAAAATTTCTAAGGAATTTATGGTAACAAACTTCGTAATGAATTTTGGGAGGTCAGAGGGAGGAGGGTAATCGAGGAAAGGGGCTGCACAGCTTTTGCCTCCCACCCCGCTGCCCATGGGAAAGCCCCACCATGGTTCCCCTTCCCCTGAAGCCGCTCGCCTGCTCCTGCCTCCTTTGTCACAACAAACACAAGTGTTTTCTATACGGAACAGTATGATTTCTACCTTTCCTTAAAATAGTCTGAATGTTGGCCTTTAATGCCCCCAGAAACAGGGAAATGGATGCACTACTCCAGCAGTTTCGGCCCCGCTGGTTGGGAACTGGCTGAGGTTGGGGTGGTTTCTCTGAGCCGCGCAGCGCTGCTGCTCCGCTGCTGTAAGACCTCTCGTTTGACACCCTCATGTTTCCTGGTGGTATATTTCATAGTGGAATTAATTAATTTACATTTAAAAAAAAAATCAGCAGTGTCCATACTTAACTGTCAGTATGAAGAATACTTCTTCACGTGGAGAAATTCAACATGGAGTTGGTGCAGGCTGAACGAAAAACAAAGTCTGGCTGTGGGGCTGGTGGGGTCTTCTGTGTCCCCATGAACTCAGGTGAGGTTTAGGTCTGGGGGCAGCAAGAGTGTCTGCGGCAGGAGTCAGGGTTTGCATTGAAGGACTAGGGGGATGACTTTGCAGCTGGCCTGCGCGCAATGAGCATGGCAGGGCTTAGGGATTTCTGGAATATCTGTTATTTGGATCAAAAAGGAGCACTGGGACAGCGTTAACTCCATGGAGCGGCTGAGGTCTGGCGCTGCTGGAGGTCCGGGCGGCAGCTCCAGCCTGGGGTGG
>NW_008794603.1:1631526-1639150 GCF_000699145.1 Aptenodytes forsteri | reverse complement strand
GCCTGGGGTGGGGAGCACTTGCAGGGGCTGCGTTTGGCTCTGGCTCGGGGCTGCGGGGTCCCTGCTCAGCCCCGGCTCCAACCCTCCTAGCAAGCCCGGTCAGCGACTCCCGTCCCGTACCTGTGGCTCGAGATTTTATTCTAAATAAATGTAAGTTTATTTACATTGCAATGTTAGCCCTGTTAGCCCTGAGCCATACTTTTAAAATGGTTTTAGTCTCTTTTTTTTTTGTCTTAAATCCCTATGCAGTAACAATGATAGAGAAGAGGTCTGTAAAAACTGCTTCAGACTTCTCAAAAAATCAAATCCAACCAGTGCAGTAAATGGACTGTAATTTTATGTGGCCTCCAGTTTGTTTTCCTCTCCCTGCAGTAACCAGAAAGAGGTGGCTCTTAGTGTTCTGGTTTCCTAATGACTTTTACTGAGAGGGCAGCCACCACGGGTGGATCAGTCCATCTCCCTGTATCCCACCCTGTCCTAATGTGGTCTTCTAAAGCAGCTTTAACAGGAAGCTTTTTGTGCAAGAGCGTGACCGAACTAAAAAGGGGAAAACCCCGATGGAAATTTTATACTTCAGGAGTGGCTTCATCATTTTTGACCTTTGTATCAGTAAATTCGGGAGGAGGAAAACAAAAAATAAAATTCTATACGTTTCGAGTTCTGGATTATGCTATTTCAGGAGGAAGGACTCTTTGCAGGAGCCAGCTGCTGGAAACGGCACAATCAAAAAAGGAAAAGAAAGTATGTGAGAGAAAGCTATCGTCACTGTAACTTACAGTAAGAGGCAGGATATAAGGGCTGCCGTGTGCTCCAGGGAAATCTGAAGGCATGTGCTGAATGGAAATCACAAGATTCGTTGAAAATTATAGTTCTTTGCTGTTGCTTATTTGGAGAATATGAATAACGCAATCTTCAGAGCGCTTTTTGTAAATGACAAAATATTTTTTTGGATGAAGGAAAGGGAGGGACCGTGTATATACCCGTGCACAAACACCAGCAAACAGGCACGAACAGATTGCAGATTAAATGTGAGGTGGTGGTCCCTCCTTGCCGTGGAGCAGCCTGCCCGCGCGTCCTTCTGGTGCCATGAGCGTGCTCGGATCAGCAGCACGGGGTGGTTTATGGCTTTCTTAGAGGAGAAAGAAGCATTTTCTGTATACGTGCAACTACTTGAATTGCAAATACGTTTCTACTCCCGCTTTCCTGCAGGTCCCTGTAGGGTCATAACCTCCCCTTACCTGCTCGCTGCTCCTTTTCCCGGGCAGCCTCGTGTTAGCTGCTCCGTGCTGCAGTGCTGTTCTGTGCTGTGGGGTTTGCTTGCCCCTCTGAAGTCCCAAAGTCATTTTTTTGGGACAGTGCTTTGGAGTAAGCAGCCCTGGGACCTGATCTCCTTCTCGGGCGCTGGGTCCCAAGTGGCGTTTGGGGTGCAGCCAGCACCCCATTTATTCATCAGCACCCCATTTATTCATCATCCTACCTTTAGTCTCAAAGTGCCAGTGGTGTCTGACACAACCCATCCCTGATGTGATCACAAAACCATCCCTTTTTCCCTTCTCTCCTTCAGTTTGTCAGCTGAATCCTTTCTCCATTTACTTTGCCTCCGTCTCGCTCATGCAGCTCATTACCCCGAACACGGCACTGCAATAGCAATAGTCCACGTTCCTGGGATTTAATATGGAATAACGTGGAGGCCAGTCTCTCACTTTAATCTTAAACTCTTTGATCTGGGTTAGATACACTGCTACAACTTAATGAGTTTCGGTATATGCCATGTCCCTTTTTGTTTCAGTAAATGATATATTTCAGAGCGTATATAACCAGAATTCTTACCCGCAGATGTAAGACCCAGTCAGTGGCCTTCACTCACACGAGTTTCTTTAAGCTAATGTGAATTTTTGTCCAAGTGAGGACTTCAGATTTCATCTACAAAACACCAGGCTCCGACTTTTGTTCATTTCCCAAATAATGACATTCTTTGGCAAGAACAGGAGCCATCTGCGCCGTGTGAAGATTGCATTGCAATAAGCTAACAAAACAATGTGGTTTTTTTAAAAACATTAGTAACTTTTCCTCTTATCCGGTGGCATCGCCCGTGCTGTGTGTCGCAGGTTTTCAGCAGCTGCCATCTGCGGCGAGGAAACCGGCAGGAACTCCTTTTAAGTCCAGTGCCAGATAAGCCTGGATTGCTCGTGACACACTCCGAGGAAGTAGATTATGTATTTTTTATCTGTAAATGCAGTTTAGGATGCTGAGGGTCAAGGCAACAATACTGCTAGGGAGGAAAAAGAAAGGAAAGAAAAGAAAGAAAACCCGACCACAAAGCTGATCAGCTCGGGGCAGCGCAGGGGAGGGCTCCCGCGATGATGTGGGCATATAAATTTTAAAGGAAAGATTATCCGTGTTCCTGCATTTTTGTGTGACTAGGTGCTTGCAGATGCTGGATGGTATGGCTGCCTTCAACACAACGTTTATGTGTTGAACAAATGCAATAAACGTTTATTTAAAATACCACAATGCCACTTCCGTCCAAACAGATCAATTTAATGGTTATTTAGTAGAAATAAGTTCAATCTGGCGCAACGGAAACAGCAGCAGGAGAATCTAAATATAGCGGCGGCGGCAGCGGGCCCTGGTGTATCATTTTTTTTTCCAACTGCCACATTGGTTTTCAATAGGGCAAGAGACACCGTCGGTGCATGAGGAAGCTGGATTGCTCCCACAGCCCCCCCCGTATGCTGTATTTGGCGTGTTCGGAGAGTTGAGGATGAACAGACCTGGTAAGAAAACGGTAAATAACGGCTGTATTACAGAGACAGTATGTCCTGGAGGAACTGATCAACCTAAATGTATATAGGGGATGCAGGAAGCAACCTAGATGTATATAGGGGATAAAGGAAACCTGCACAAAATGGAATGATCGATTAGTTGAATAAAAGATAGAAAGACTTTCTTAAATGATAGATTTTTTTTTTTTTTACTATTTATAGTTTACTTGCTATAAATACATTAACAACTTAGGGATAGTTTAGGTAAGCAAAGCAAATTACCAAATTAACCGAGAGGGCTATGTGAGGAGCACGCGCCTGTGTCTGGTGGATGCTGGTACCTGGTATCGGTGGAGCTGCACGTCCCTGGACTTTCCCAGCCCCTCCGCCCACCGATGGGCACATGGCAGCCACCCCAGCTCTGCTCATGCCTGCCAGGTGATGGGTGGCTTTTCACGTAGGACACATCTGCAGTCATGGAACAGACGTTTTCCTGCTTTTCTCCTTTGCAAGGGATGTTCTGCGAGCGCAGAACCAGGCAGCAGGACGGCGCCGGGGGGGGGGACAGACTGTCCCATCTTCTGCGTTGGGTCCTCGGTTTCTGCACTCGAAGTTCTTTCTGTAAAATGCTTAAACCGTCTCTAATGCTCCAAACTGCTGCAGGATGCAGCCCGGACCAAACCGCCCGCTGCGTCGCCTCCAGGCTCTCTGGCGAGGTGGTGCTGAGGGACGAGAAATGCCAGTTTTTCTCAGCGGTTCAGGCAATCGTGTTGATCAGATTTGTTCCCCTCCGAGAGCACAAACTCCTCCTTGCTCCTGCCTCTGCCCTGGACCCGCTGAGAGCCCAAGTCGGTAAGGGAAAGACAGCTGCAAGAATAAAAAGCACAATTTCTTTCCTTCTGAGCATCCCCCCCAGCCTGCACACGGACGGACCCATCCCGTGCCAGAAACACTTGGTCTGCAGGTCCAGCAGAGCCCCTAAAAGGCGGCAGTTCCAGACCATTAAGCTAAATTAATTTTGTATTATCATGACTAAGTTACCTGTTGGAAGAAGAATTCTCCCTTCTTTGTGAAGGACAGATTTTATTTCTGCCAAAACTTTTGCAGCTCAATGAACGGAATTAATCTATAATTTGGCAGTTAATGTGTCTGCAAGCTCTCATGAAAGAAAAAAAACTTATTAAACTTAATCAGGTTTTAGGTTTTCATTATTTCTGCTCTAATAAACACAGGAAACCATACTGCAGGAATGCAAAGGCTGAGCGTGCTTTCGAGGGGAGGGCTGCGAGGGGTCCGCCACCCCAGAATGAGGGGTAATCCCTGCACAGCTGGGATGGCTTCCCCGCAGTAACTTCTGGATACTGAATTACTGGAGCCAGCTCAGTACAACCCCTTCACCCTTTCTACTATACACACACACACACACACACACACACACGTTTTTATACATATTAAAAAAATATACTTGACATCATTATGCTAGTAAACAATATATTTTATATACATTATATATAACTGAAATGTTAATAATATATAAATATATATATATATAAAAAAATGATTATGCTGTTTACTAGCGTTGCTCCTTTCCCAAGCAGCTGTTGATATTCAGGACCTTGCTAATTAGTTTCACAGCCAGAGCTGAAATTAACAACACAGAGTCAGATATTTTACATTCTCTCTCTCTCTCCGTTGGTTTTTTCCCCCCCCCCAGGCATCCGATGTGTTGCTCTAAGGTGAGATATTTGGGACTGTGCCGGGGCTCTGCTGCGCAGCACACGGGCACCTCTTTGTGGGTGCTGGGGTGGCGGGCAGTCCTGGGAGCAGGCAGGGTCCGCGTTGGCACTGATGCAGTAAGGAGTGCTTGGTGCCCGGAGGGATGCGATGGCCCCGCGCTAATGGCGAGGAGCCCTTTCTGAAAAGAGTGGAAAAACCATTGCACCTTTTTTTTAAAGTCATTTGCAACCAATGAATAATTTTAAAAGCGATCCTTTCTATCTCATCTCTCCTGGATGGATTCGGCGCCGGGTGCCGGTCGCCCATTGCCACGGCAGCGCTCAGCATCTGGTCCTGCCTGAGGTACCCGAGGAGCTGCCGTGCCCCGGTCTCACCCGCAGCCGTGACCCACGGCTCCCCGCGCCAGCCCAGGAGCCCACACTCTGTCCTCCACATTTTAAAGGATGATTTTTTTTTCCTTCTCTACTTCCTGTAGTATAAAATCTTATTGTGCCAATATATTCATTTAGAGTCACTTCTCAAACCGACCTCTCTGGAGCATAGACTGAACGTTGTTATTTTAGTGATAGCCGTGATTTATAGGTCTCGGGTGCCTACACAGGCTCGTAGGGTAGGGATGATCGGGGTCTCGAGCTCTGCAGATCTTTCCTCTCCCTCCTGCACCGATGTGCTTTTGCACCTGCGGTCTTGCCAAGTAAATTGTTAGCGAACATCTTGCTCCAGATTGTTCCTCTTTCCTTGCAGCTCGTGTCCCTTTGAAAAAAGATGAAACAACAACAACAACAACAACAAAAGGCCGCTTTCGTGTCATGCATGAAATCATTATTTAAATGCCAGAAAGGATTCTTAAAGAATTTGGCTCATACATGTGAAATACTGGTGGAAAATGCATGTAATTAAACGTTTTAAGAAATTCATATGGGAATTTGAAACTAGCATCTGCAGACAATAAATAAAAACAAAGCTACCAGGATGCCGAGGAAAACCAAAGATGATGGGAACATGTGAACATATTTAATTGTAGTGAAAAGTTACAATTACATTTAAAAATGACTTTTCATACTGGAATGCTTTTGGAAGAGCTTCGGTTTCTTTAAATCCAGAACGTCAGGCTGGATGCTTGAATTGTCATGGTTAGTCTGCTCTTACCATTGACCCCTTTCTAAGCATCTCGCACAACGTCAGCCCTAGGTGTTGTGACTATCTGCTCCATACATTGACCACGATGGTCTCAAATTCTTATTAGTAGGGGTGCGAGGTGGGCTGTGCTGTACCGCCAAAACACCAGGGTGTTTTGAGGAAGTAAGGTAATTCAGCCAGGAATATCTTTAATAGTAGTGGGCGAATCTGGGTTGGAAAAAGGTAATAGAAATATGTTCTGGGGTTTATTATGAAAAAATAATCAAAATTAATATTTCCATATGATTATTTAGAGTAATCTGTTGGCAGCATGGTACTGAAGTATAGGACTGTTGGGCATGAGAAAGAGCAATAGTGTGAGAGCATGAGCAGTGATCACGGGCACGCGCTTTCATGGCGTTGACTCAGTGGGGCTCCTCACGCGCTCTGCTGAGCCCAGGAGGCGAGACGTGTTGAGAGCTGCTGCTCTGCACTTCACCTTATCCACCTTTGTCTGGAGACTTATCATCAACAGCGTGTGGAATGCTGTGGGAGGACTTAGTTGCAGGATAACCATAAAGGAGCCGCAAGTAAATACTTTCTCCTTTTCCTGCTGTATTTAAGTTGGCCACCGGGAGAAGTTTCCATCTCAATATTGGGCCAGGAGATCTGTGGATCCTCTACTTGTCGTGCGGCTGCAATCTAGTGAAGAAAACCCTACTGGGTGTGCGTCACGGCTGGGCTGTGCTCCCTGGACGGCTGTTGCTGCATCGCCGGATTCCCTCCCCATCTCCCATGGCTGCAGAGGGAGCCTGGGGAAATTAAACTCTCTTCCTATTTTTTGTTTTCTTTTTTTTTTTTTAATCTCCCTCTGAATTTGTCCAGATGTTCTGTTCTTTTAGTTTATTCTCTCTGCCGAATGTGACAAATTGGTCATATTGCACAAATTCAAATGAGAATTTTTAGGGGTGAAATATATTCAGGAAGACCACCATACTTTTTGTTCGTTTTGTATTTAGTTTGACTTTGACTTTAATTGTCAGAAAATTCTTTTTTAAAATAAATACTGGTAAGTAACTAAAAAATTAAGGCAGGCAGGCATCAGCTAGGGGAAGAAGCAAGAACTGAGTCTGTCCTGGCCGACACTTAGAGAAGTGGCTGGGAATTCAGAGTGCTGCTGTGCGGGGAGCATCTTCAGGCCTCTTAAAGCTGGAGGCGAGGGGAAGAAAAAAAATCACCAGTGGGCAAAAGCCTGCGTGGGCAGGTACGTCTCCTCTCCTTCCTAAAGGAGGCGTGAAGGTTTTCTGCTATTTGTAACCAAAATTAATGCCAGGCAGTGGGGACTTGTGTTTCTGCCTCTTCCCTCTCCCTCCGCCCATCACCTCCTGCAGTTTGCGTCCCTCCCCGCGATGGAGTTAATTACGGGGTCTGGAGGGACGAAGCATTGCCAGGGAACTGCTGAGAAATCAGGCCCGTCCACCTCGTACCTGCGACACTTTGCTCTCCCAGCTAATTAAAAAAAGGTGTTTTCGTTTCGGCGGTGGCATATGGGTGATTGCGGCACATAGACCTTCATAACGCATCCATTTCTTCTTTTTTTTTGCTGAGCAACTGTAGTATGATCTTTCAGAAAAGCAAAGATTTTCCCCTAAAAGTCAATGATCAGGGAGATTTCATTTTCATTTGTCTAGTAAGTTATTTACAGCAACCAGTATCTTCCCTTGTATGACCTACATCTCCTGGCAGTGCCTCGATGGGGCTCTCTCTTCTCCGGGGCCAGACCAAGGGTTTGATCCCCGGCCCAGGGTGCTGTTTGAACGTCTCGCATCCTCACCCGGACTGCAGAGCACCTTCTCTCCCACCTCCCATCTCTCCTTTCCTTAAATTATCTTGATTTTTTTCCCCAATTGCTCTGCTGTTTGGCTGCTCAGCGGTGTGCAAACCCCCCGGCCCCGCGGGACACAGCCGGGCTCGGGGAAGGGGTCCGCGGCAGGACGAGTGCA
>NW_008794603.1:1625754-1631455 GCF_000699145.1 Aptenodytes forsteri | reverse complement strand
CCAGATGTGCAGAAATCTGAGGGCGACGGGGAAGGACACGGAAATGGGGTAGTGCTTGAAAAAAAAAAAAAAAAAGGAGCAATTTAGTATTAGTGTTATTTAGCTATTTAGTACTGTGATATTCAGAGTCACAAAGACATTGTTTTAATGTTGTTCCCAGACCACAATTTTAAGAGGAAAAGTTGGAAGCTGAAGACAGTTTAGAACAGGCTGAATTTGGCTTAGAAGTGTGTGGGGTTTAAGAGAAAATTACATCCAAAATGACCAGCGCTTATATTTTCATTTATATATCTTGCCCTGTGATATATGGAATTCAGTAACACTATTTCAGCAGAGACTAATTAAAAGATCGTTAAGTGTAAGGTTATTGCCATTACAAGTTACAGGAATCCAGCCGCTCTCAGCGCTGTGGTGATAATTCAAGTAATGAACAAATCCCTTTACGTAGGCTTATTATTACTCAATTAATATTGTTTTGCAGGGGAGTTTGTTTCTAATGAATAAAAATGTGGTTAAAAACACTATGTCAGGAGGGTGTAGCGAGGTGGTTTAATGAAGAATTCATTTCTTCAGGTGGCTCTTTCTTGACCCGAAGCCGTCTGCTCGCTGAACGTGTCTGCCTGCCGAAGGGTTGGACTCAGCTGCTCGGCCAAGGGGGTCAGCACAGTATTGGGCTCAGCCTCCCCCCCCCGGGTCCTGCGAGCCCCCCGGGCAGAGCCGGCGAACCCACGGAGCAGCTCAGCCCCCCCTCTGCGGGGATGCCCAATACCGCCGAGACCTGTCGGGTGACTCTGAACCCTCTCGAGTTTTGTTTTCTGATGTGGGGTCAGCTACGTGATTCAGACCGCGGCGAGAAGTGAGTGCTCGATGTACGGATCACACCGAGAAAAGGAGCCCTGCGATCCCCCTCTTGCTGGGACATCCTTTTTGGTCTTGACCTTGTGCGTGTGACATGGCACGGGCCTCCGAAGTGGCTCCAGTGAATAAAATGAGATGGCTGGGAGTTGTGTTGGAGGATCTCAGGTAGAGCTGTGGTATAAACACAGAGCCCCCGTAACTGTGCCATTGGACAGTGACAGCAGAGCAATAACGCTCTGGGTGCGCTTGCAATCTGCAGGTAGAAAGGTATTAATGACTCATTAATTAAGTCTGGAAAGATTATTCCACCTAGTCCAAATTTCCCTCAAATGGCACAAGTTTTGGTTGTCATTGCAATGTAGAAAAAAGCTTGCTTTCTTCTACTTGTGTTTATTTGAAAGGTATAAATAATTGCCATCAAGGCTAAGAGACGCCCTAGAAAACAATCGAACTTTGATGATGAGTACCCAGTGCAATGAAATGTCCTACGGGCAGGAGAGATAACGTACACATTTACAGCCTTTGGATGCTTGGACTGAAAGCTGCTCCTACTTGACATTATGTTTAGTTATTCCAGTGATTTCATTGCATAAAGTTAAAGCCTGAGACATTTTAATCTGAAACCTTTTCGCTATTACCTCCTGAAATGAGTAGGATTTCTGCAGCTAACCACCTCTGAAAATCTGACTCACGGTGCCTGCATCTTCCTGGCAGACGCAGAAGGTCCCCCGAGGCTATACCATACTGTAGGAAAGCCACAGGAACATGCACGGACGGAGACCGAGTTGTTCCCAGCTGCTCTCCAGGCGAGAAGGATGCATTCCTTCGTGCCCCCGGAGCAGACGCTTGGGCACGCCGTGCTCAGCCCTGACCCCAGCCAGCTCAGCCACCGGCGCTGCGGGTCGCCCTGGCTCACTGGGGCTCTGCCCATGAGCGCTGGGTACGAGCTGCCGCTTGGAGAACCGGGCGAAAGACGTGCGTGTTGCAGCCTGCAGGCTCTGCCACCCTCCGGGCTGCGCCGCGGCTGCTCCGGCAGCAGGGAGCTGGGTTGGAAACGGTGCAGCTGCAGCACGGAGGAGTTTAACCACAGGTACCCTCCCGGCAACGAGACCAACACAAAACCTAACAGCATAGGCGTTTCAGAATGAAAAAGGAAGAGCGATGAAGGGAGATGTGGCACGTAACACAAATAGTGACTAGAAATCCCATTTCAGATTATTGCCTTCATCAGCCTGAATTGATAGCGACGTACCTGCAGCAGATGCATAGCTCTCGATGCAATTTAAGAACATAAAACTGGAGGTGCTGCTTCTTCATAAAATCTCGTAGGAATTATTGTGATGCCTAAAAACCCATTTTGTTTGTTGTTCTTGATTACATAATAGCATTTGCCTGTTATAAATAGACGCACTTCCAAACTGGTGGCAAAAACAGAACTTCAGAGGTTATGGTCTTGATTGGTGATTGACCCTGGCGAGATTCAGACAGACTTCTTTTTTCTTCTGTTTTTTTATTGCTCAGTGCCTGAATTTTCCTATGGCTGAAGTGAACTGAGTATCACCCAAAGCAAACGAATGCATATACCACGTCCCCCGCTGCTGAAACTTGATTCAACAGAAAGCTGGATCAATCTAGCACCAAAAGCTTGGCTTCTGCAGTCAACCGAAGTCCATTGATCAATTTTTTTACCGTTTTCAGCTATTCCATTATTAACCCTGAGTCCTCAAAGCCAGGCACTGCATCTGCCTGCTCTGGAAGGCTGTGGGTTTATTCTTTTCTAAAGGATTCCTTTTGTTGTTTCTCTAAGGTCAGTTGTAATGCAAAATCTACCACAAAGGGTTTTTTCTTAAATATAATTGTAGATGTATGGAATATGTTTTTCAAAGTAGCAGTATTAATGGGGTTTTGCTCTCCTTCTGTGCATATACACGTAAATGTATATTGATACGCACACAGTTGCCCACTTAGTATGTGCAGATAAAATATAAACACACATAAATATATTTCAGAACTTCTGTGGTTCTTCCTAAGGAAAGGTAACACACCTGTAAGATGTAGGGCTTTGTGGTCTTTAAATTTGTATAGTTGCTTTTTTTAATTTTAATTAGTAGATTAGAAAGTAAGGTGATTAATAATGCCAAAGTAAAATAGTCTTAGATGAACACAGGGTATTTTAAGTGTGCTATTTTTAAATCCTTAAAAAATGCATCTTATACAACAATTAACATTGTTTTCATGTATGCATTACAATTATGCAAACTTTCCCTTACTGTATAATGCACGTTTCTTGATAGGATTCACAGCCAGAGTTTGTAAGAGTATGGTTCCCTAAAATGCCCAGTGTATCATTTATGAATATACAAGAACATCCTCGCTCCTAGGGCGAGTTTGCACCATGGTAAATTAGATTAATCGCCATCCAACCAATCTTTGGATTTTTTTTTTTTTCTTTTGATTCAGCAAAGTTTTGTTCTCACCGTTTCTGGTCCGATATGCCGTAAGGTGCAATAATATGCATTGGGACTGGCATTAATCGTCTGCACGCCAAGGCTGACCGTGAGATGGGTGCTAGAGGACAACATGCATGGTGGGACAGACAGCAACGGGTGGGTTTCCACTGGGCGCTGTCCCGGCCCTGGGCCGTTCGGGGTGCGGCGGGACGGGGGTCCTTGGCCTTTGTGGTCTGCCAGGAGCGGGCTTGGTCCTGCTGGAAGTCCTCCGGGAGGGCTGGGGGGTTGGAGAGCTGCAGAAAGTTGTGCTGATGCATCCCTGCACCAGTCCTCTCACCGCTTCAGGGGGAAAGCGGAGGTCTTGGGGCAGCACGGCAGCTTTATCTGTTGTGTTTAAGAGTAGGGAAAAAGTTCTAGGCCACAAAGATAGCCTCAAAACCAGCTCCCTTACACTAGCTAAGAGCAGATTTCAAAATTTAGCCGGTTCTGGTTTATGCAACTAATTATAAAACTAAACTACAAAATAACTAGCACATTATTCCCCCACGGAAAGCCAAAGTCTTCTTGGCTCAAGTGTTTGTCCAGCGCTGGCAGGATATTTTCCCTTGCTTCGCTTCCCCGCGGTGTTTTCCCGTGCAGTCCAGCATTGCAGCGATTGCCAGGTCCCTTCCACGAGCTGCTCACGGGGCTGAAGTCTAAAAAGAGAAAAACCCGGTGGTAGTTCATTGTCTAGTGGTAAAAGAACTGAGGTGTGACCTTTTTTTCACTAAATACTCCAAAGGCTCAACAGCGTGACTTCTGGGGGGCCGGGGGGAGTGAGGGATGGGGGAGGATCGCATCCCCCGAGGGGCTGCCCAGGGCTTCCTCCCCAGCTGAGCAAGCTCAGTTTACTCTTAAAATCATTTTACATCCAAATTGTTTGCTAAAGCAGCCATTACTTAAAAATGACATATTTAGCCAAAAAGAATGCTTTTAAGTAAAACATTTATCGGAAATATTTTCAAATGTTTATCAAATCGGTTCTGAACATATTGGTGGACTGAAAGAATGTGAAGATTTTGGTAAGAGAAGAATATCGGTTAAAAGATGATTCGTGGTTCCGGTAATAGTTTTGACAGACACGTCAGTAGAAACACAAAATGAATACTGAAAAATCAGTCAGGTTCCAAACTTACAAAACAGCAACACGGCTGAAGTTTTCCAGTCGTTCAAAAAATAAACTTAAAAAATCAATGGAGGGCTCTGTCCGCTACTGAGCCGCTGGACCAGAGGCCACTCTCACCCTCCCCAGGGACTGCGCATCCCCTGAGGATGCCCCTGGCAAACGCCTGGGGACAGGGCTCTTCTGTGGCTGGGAGGTCTTGGGGCAGCACGGCAGCTTTATCTGTTGCGTTTAAGAGTAGGGAAAAAGTTCTAGGCCACAAAGATAGCCTCAAAACCAGCTCCCTTACACTAGCTAAGAGCACAGATTTCAATTTAGCCGGTTCTGGTTTATGCAACTAATTATAAAACTAAACTACAAAATAACTAGCACATTATTCCCCCACGGAAAGCCAAAGTCTTCTTGGCTCAAGTGTTTGTCCAGCGCTGGCAGGATATTTTCCCTTGCTTCGCTTCCCCGCGGTGTTTTCCCGTGCAGTCCAGCATTGCAGCGATTGCCAGGTCCCTTCCACGAGCTGCTCACGGGGCTGAAGTCTAAAAAGAGAAAAACCCGGTGGTAGTTCATTGTCTAGTGGTAAAAGAACTGAGGTGTGACCTTTTTTTCACTAAATACTCCAAAGGCTCAACAGCGTGACTTCTGGGGGGCCGGGGGGAGTGAGGGATGGGGGAGGATCGCATCCCCCGAGGGGCTGCCCAGGGCTTCCTCCCCAGCTGAGCAAGCTCAGTTTACTCTTAAAATCATTTTACATCCAAATTGTTTGCTAAAGCAGCCATTACTTAAAAATGACATATTTAGCCAAAAAGAATGCTTTTAAGTAAAACATTTATCGGAAATATTTTCAAATGTTTATCAAATCGGTTCTGAACATATTGGTGGACTGAAAGAATGTGAAGATTTTGGTAAGAGAAGAATATCGGTTAAAAGATGATTCGTGGTTCCGGTAATAGTTTTGACAGACACGTCAGTAGAAACACAAAATGAATACTGAAAAATCAGTCAGGTTCCAAACTTACAAAACAGCAACACGGCTGAAGTTTTCCAGTCGTTCAAAAAATAAACTTAAAAAATCAATGGAGGGCTCTGTCCGCTACTGAGCCGCTGGACCAGAGGCCACTCTCACCCTCCCCAGGGACTGCGCATCCCCTGAGGATGCCCCTGGCAAACGCCTGGGGACAGGGCTCTTCGTGGCTGCTGGCCACCTCTCCAATCTCCACCGCGGTGTGGGCACTGC
>NW_008794603.1:1623057-1625727 GCF_000699145.1 Aptenodytes forsteri | reverse complement strand
CTGGCGGCGGCATTGCGGCGCTGCCGGCGGCATTTCGGCGCTGCCGGTTGAAGCTGCTGGTTGAAGCCTCGGTTGGTCGCCAAATTCGATGAGCCGCAGGGGGTTTATTATGATTTCTGTTTCTTTCAGTCCTCCACAGTAAGTCTATTCAGGACTGCATACACTTTTTATGAAGCCCACGTTTTATATAATTTCATCTTTTGATACTTCTCAAAAGATATAGTATATAATACAGATATAGTATATACACTATATACACCATATATAGTGTATCTTGTACAGCCCAAATTGTTTCGGTACATAAATTTGAATATTCAATTTTCCCTACCGAAAATTCGGTAAATAAACATGAAAATTTCATGTTGCCATTCCCTAAAACATTTTTTAAAAGGCTGACCTGCCATTTTCAAGGATGGGTTAAGGAATGGAAAAATGAAAGAATAAAGAAAAGCCAGCAAACCTCCTCACCCCAAGCCTCCCAGCAAACCCATGCTTAATGATGTTTGCACGTCCAAAAAGTCAAGCTGGTGCTCTGCCAGCCTGGCAGGCTCAGCAGCCACAGGGAGGATTTCTGACGACGACGATGCAGAAGGACAAAATCTCCAGCGAGACGGCGAGGTGCGAGTCAGAGCGGTCGCGCTGCAGCGATACCGCTTTTGCAGCAGCAGGATCGTTACCGGCACCCCGGGGACCTGGGAATCCGATCCCCAAATGGACCCGGCCGCGATTCAGAGATGCTTGGGTGTGCCGAGAAAACAAATGCAGTTTGATGATTTTTTTACAGCTGTAGCAAATCCTTAATAAAACGTGTGTCGTTATAAAAAATCTCTCGATTCACAGGGAAATGGGGACGATTAGCATGCTCAGAGTGCACCCCCAGCCACTCTTTCGGAAGAATGGTTACAGAAAAAACCATTCCCTAATCCTGGTCTCCCCTGGAAACCCCGGGAAGCTCTTTCTTCCCAGATACCTGCAGGACCGGGGTGGGTAATCTCCTTTTTGTTCCCACTCTATGCTGAATAATTAATTTCAAAACACAAAATGGAAAACACTGGAGGGGGGGGGAAAAGGGGCAGCTGTTACCATGGCACCGCAGGAGGGGCTGGCTCCATCCTTTCCCACGCACGCCGCCCGCGCCGGGGCGGCTCGTCTCGGCAGCGACTCAAGGCCGGGAGGCAGCTCAAGGTTCCAGGTGGCAAAGGACCGGCCCTGCCTGCCCACTGCGGGGGGGTTCCCGAGCCCGGCGTGCCCACCGAGCGCTGCGGGAAGCTGGGCCGGGGGCTGCGCACCCTGCGGCTGGGCGACGTCCCCAAACCCAGTGGGGTACCCAGAGGTGGTTGGGTTGGTGCCGGGGGGATTGCAGCTCTGGCCGGCGCCTTGCAGCAAGCACGAGCTGCAATGCAGTCGGCAGCCCCCTCCCGGTTACACAGCTCAAAAAAAGTCTGAAATTAAGCCTTAAAAGCCGCTGCGAGGTCTGACATTTGAATTTCTCGTCTCGCCCTTCAGCTTTGCGCCAGTTGAAGGCTTGTGCCCAACTGCTGTGCCTCATGCTGCAGCGTGCGATATGTCAAGGGCAGGGTGCCAGTGCTGCGCGAGGATAAATTCGCATCCATAAATAAGGTATGTGTGCTAAAATTCCGCACTATTAATACAGTACATTATACCAGTCTCTTAAATGCTGTAGCGCGTAGGTCGTACATACATAGCTAACAAATCGTACTCCTACTTTTCCATAAGCACATGTACTGTGCTTATTGCTCCTCCACTATGCCTTTTAAAAAATCCATCTGGTATATTAGCATTTCTTCTAATTAATGTCAACTCTAATCACAACCACCTACATAAAAACACAGTTCTACACAAAATACTGGGAAAAGCTCTTTTACAAAGAGCGACAACATTTCAGATTGGCCCGGCTGCGCATAACAATGCACCCGACAGAAGTTTTTATTGAGAGCAGAAAAAACTGGAGAGTACACGTAATGTTTAATCGAATGTGAAATACTTGCTAACACTTTACCCAGCATACAGGCAAGGATGAAAATAAGAAAACTGGAAAAGGGTTTTAGGAAGTCTAACAAGGGTTTGTTAGAGTTTATTACATATTGATCACTTTTACCAGACATGTCCTACGTTCCTGCCCTGAATATTTAATTTATACATGATAATGCTGACTTAAAAGATCTTAGCGAAATATTTGTGAGAATTATCTATGTAGGACTGAAAAAAGTGCACCTCGAGGTTTCACGCCTGGAAAGGGTCTCGGCGATCAGCTGCCTCCTGCTGAGCACATGCCAAAAATCCTGCCAGCATCTCTGCACTGAGCCTAGCCCTGCTGCTCTTAAGAAGCCCTAATCTGGATGAGGGGATCGAGTGCACCCTCAGTAAGTTTGCAGATGACACCAAGTTGGGCGGGAGCGTTGATCTGCTCGAGGGTAGGAAGGCTCTGCAGAGGGACCTGGACAGGCTGGATCGATGGGCCCAGGCCAACTGGATGAGGTTCAACAAGGCCAAGTGCCGGGTCCTGCACTTCGGCCACAACAACCCCATGCAGCGCTACAGGCTTGGGGAAGAGGGGCTGGAAAGCTGCCTGTCGGAAAAGGACCTGGGGGTGCTGGTCGACAGCCGGCTGAACATGAGCCGGCAGTGTGTCCAGGCGGCCAAGAAGGC
>NW_008794603.1:1614341-1622459 GCF_000699145.1 Aptenodytes forsteri | reverse complement strand
GTAGATGAGGCACTTAGGGACATGGTTTAGTGGGTGGTGGTGTTGGGTCGATGGTTGGACTCGATGATCTTAGAGGTCTTTTCCAACCTCAATGATTCTATGATTCTATAATTTAAATACCTTTGGTCAAATTCTCAGGAAGGTTGTTCCAATGGCTAATTGCTTCCTCTAAACACCACCGGGAACAGTTTGCCTTTTTCTAGACAGCTGATACTATACCTAGCAACGCTTTTTGCTTGCTGGCCCCCTGAAACGTCCCTGCCGGGCACTGGTAAAGCCCAGCTGCCCTCCCTTGGCCCCGTAGCTGCCCCCCCTCGCTCCCCGCAGAGCAGCAGCTCCCAGAACTGCGGCAGGGCCTGGGGCGAACATTCCCATATGGGGTTTCTCGCCTTTGCTTCACCCGGGAAGGCACCCCCCGTGCTGCATGGTACGTGGCCCGCAGAGCCCTGCAGAGCTGCCAGCCAGCTCCACCTCGCCTTCCCTTCAGGTAGACACGGATTTGAAGGACTTTCGTCTTTACTGTACCAGCATCTTCAGTAAGCCGCGGGAGTGAGCTCTGCACGGCGTGTGCTGTTGCAGAGAGGGTTACAAGCGGGGAAGCGGCGGTGTTAGCACACCTCCTCTGCTCCGGCCGTAGTGCTGTTCTCAGCAGCATCCCGTACACCTCCTCGGGTGCGCCTCCACCCCAGCGCTCCGCAGACAAGCGTTACTTGTGCTGTTCCACCCAAACGTGAAGGCACGAGCGAGACACAAATAGGCCATAAAAAACGGTAAGGCAGAGAAAGGTCTCATCAAAACAAGTAAGGTTGTTACTCGGTCAGAAAAAACCACTTTTTTCCATCCCCAAGTCTAGATTATATATGAATAGACATAGGACATTTCTCATGACGGCAGCTCGTTGCTTATTTACAATTGTTATTAACATCAAAACTTTCCAAAGCAAAGGGCTGCATTGAAACAGTTAGACACCAAACATTAAATTTTACCTTTTAAAGACTGGCTAGATGTTACACATCCCAAGGAACCCGTACCTCGCATCTGCTGTACGTGGGATCTTTGGCGAGTGTAACTTTGACGAGAAATACCCTATCTGAAGCGGAGATACTCCTCCAGCACGCTGGCTTTGTTTGCCGCTTTGTTTTGGCTTTTGGCTTTAATTGCTAGAGTTCATCTTTGTACCTAACTACAGATAAGCACGGACACTTCTCACTGAAATAGTGAACGCCATAAAAATGTAGTTTTCCAGTCACTCCGTGACTTTAGTACTTCGGGGACTGAGTAATCATGCGATTCACTTTTCTATTATTTATTTCTGATTTCTACAAGTGAGGCGAGCGGTAAGCTAGCGTTTGGAAGTGTAGCACATTTAAATATTTCAATTCCACCTCACTCCAAAGGGCAATCCTCCTGAGTGCTACACTGAGGTTTCTCCTATCAGGAAAGCGGTATCTAAATATGCATTTGAAATATTAAAGATTTAGCAGAGGCATGATGATACCCACCATGGCTGCCAGTTGCGATGTGAATCATAAGAGGATAATCACTCGGTTTTTACTCCAGCAAAACTCGCATTCCAGGATTTTAGATAATGTTAAGAACAACTTCAGTTCCCAGTGGTGTTTACAGGTGTGTAAGGACTTGATAGCATTTCCATTTTAAAATCTACTGACTCCACGCCCAGTGTAGAAAACTCTCCCAGTGGGGGATGCGCAGCTCCCACCGGTAGCGCTGGCCTTTGCGTATTGATCTGGGAGCCGAATTTGGAAACGGCAGATTTCATATCTAAGGACGAAAGGGGAATATTTTACAAAATACATGCCTCTTTTTATTAACTCCCCCCCAAGATAATGTTACAGCTTTTAAAACTCATGTCTGCATCCGCCTCCTTTTTTAGTATTATTACGTAGGGCATCTATGGATTTTCCAGTTTCTGATCTGCCTGTGACAATAGGATATTTCTGGCTCTACAAGACCAAAATTGAAAAACATCTTTTTTCTCTTTTTTTTTTCCCCCTTATAGTAATTCTAATGTCCCTGGTATCAGGATGGTGGTTATTGTTAACTGCGCTGGTACAGCCTATAACTTTCATATGCAGTTTTGCCACAGTGGATTTTCACGGGCTAAAGCCTGTGATCTTGTCCATAAGTCTCAGCTGATGATCTACGGGGAATTAGATGCTGTATTTTTACTGTTGATAACAGAGACCTTGCAGAAAACAGGCAGCTGAAGGCAGCCAGGACCACAACACATTTATTCCGATCTATCACCATAGAAACAGATAATCCACAAATGGTCCATTTCTACAAAACCAGTTTACAAGATGGAGCAGTGAGCAGGCTGCCTTAGCAAACAGCACCTCGCACTCTGTATTGAATGCACCTGAGGGAAAAAAAAATCCGGGAAAAGGTGTTTACATACATAACTCACCCCGACACCTATGCATGGGTGATGCAGGGCGTACACCCAGACAGGCCAGCCGTGTGACAGACCAGGTGGATTTTACTTGCACTAGTCATCCACTGGTGACAACAGGGGCAAAGAAAATCCCCATGATGATCCCATGTATGAATTTCTACGTATGAGAACCAAGAAACTCACGGAGGAGAGCGGCCGTCGCAGCCCGGGGCTGGTTCAGATCCCGGTCCAGGTGCGTTCTGCTCTCCTCCTCCTCGGAGCTTGGGGCTGTCACTGAAAGAAAGCTTTACTCACATTTTACCCAGATGTTGCAAAACTGTCGAGCCTGATACAGGGCATCCTTCAGGAGGAAGGTTCATCGGATAGGGAAGAAGGGACCTTTGCAGCCTGCACTGTCTTGTTTAAGCTGTAATACAGCCACTCACAACCTTATTAAAAAGGTGAAAAAAAGAAAAAGGCAAGTCTAGAGCAGGAAGAGGGGCCGTAAATTAAGTTACAAAATCTTTTCCTCTGCTTTAGAGGAATATTTTGCAGAGAATAAATAAGATGAAAGAAAGGATGCTCTTCAGGAGCATCAGGGGTTTGCACGGCCGCGGCCAGGCTGCAGGCGGTCAAGGTGGTGTGGGCTAATGGAATTTCGGAATGAGTGCTTGTAACGCGCTTGTTCCACGCCAAACCAGCTGTGGAAACCTCACGGCTGGAATGGAAAGCTCCTGGCGTGTTAGTCACGGGGTGTTAGAGTGGACGGGATGGGCAGCCTGCCCTGAGGCAGAGCCTGGGGAAACGCCGGCTGTCTCCCTCTCCAGCCTGAAGAACAGTGATTTTTCCAATTATTTTTAATATGCTAGCTCCTACAAATTTGGAAAGGAAGTTCAGCTCTCACTTAAAGTATCTACATTACTTCTATTTTTTGACTCTTTAGAAGCAGTCTATATGCTCCAAACCACTTAAAAGGCACTGAAGCGAGAGCTAGAAACGTAATTCAAGTTTTCACCTCTTAAATCCCTTCCATTTTAATACGACGATTAGGTATTTATGGAAGCAGCAACCTGACTCCTACGGCAGTTGGCCTAACCAGACTAACTGAACTTTTTACCGTAGCAATAATTACGTTAACAATTGTTTATTTATGTAAAGGTAAGGAGCTTCACTGGGGATGTCCATGTGGGCATGTCCTGCCAGAGTGTACAACCCATCACTGCTTGCCTCCTTCCCTCCTGTGGACCCCACGCAAACATTTTTTTCTTTTATTGTCACAAAGGGCTTAATGAAATAGGAACTATTTTGTGCTCTGCCCCCTGCCTGGGATTGCTCGCCTGCAACACAATGACAAATAGGACAGCAAACTGAACCCCACCGTTAGGACACACTAACCCGGTGTGCTGACGTGCCCGCGTGCCCAGCTCCCCGCCCGTCGAGGGAGGTAACAAGGAAAATGTAAAAATATCTTTTTTTTCACTTCTTCAGAAACATGAGAATTGTTAATTCCCAGAGCAAGGAGTTTTATGCAAAAAAAAAAAAAAAAAAAAAAAAAAAAAAAAAAAAGAAAAAAAGCAAAAAACAAAGGGTTCTCAAGGAGCGGATTGCACGATATTTAAAACAGGCATTTCTAAACGAGGAAAGCGTTTTCAGTTTAAGCTGTAGGAGAAAGCTGCAGCCGGCAGGCAGGCAGCGCCGGCTCCGCTGGCAGCACGCTGGAGCAGGGCAGCAGCCGCCCGTTCACCCTGGGGTTGTTCCCTGCCACTTACCCAGGACTCTCCTCTCTTCTTTTTTTTTTTTAAGAAAAATTTCAAATGTATCTACTTGACAAGTTCATTTACAGAGTCATTTCAATAGTTTTCTTTTTAATCACTCAATATCCAACTATCATAGGCCTCGAGTCACTGGCATTCCCGAAGCGCCTCCGCAGAAGGAAGCCAATGGCTCATAATCTTATTATCATGCAGGGGTTTTAAGCCCAAGGCAGAATGATGTGCAATGCTTGGAGAGTGCCAGAAAGTGCCCGAGCGCTTCCAACTCACTTACTGCTGGAAAGAAAAAGGCAGCGAGAGCAAAGAGGACAGGGACTGACGGCTAAATCAGCATTTTTTTTTTTGCACATCCAGTTGTTTATAGGTTAAGATTCTGATGTCTAGATTTAACAAGACAATAAATTGTCTTCACAACACCTAGACCTACAAGCACTTAAAAACGTTCTTCCACTATTGTCTTTCTGCTCCATTAACTTTGGTACTGAAGTATCAGAGCGGTATCTGGCATTTCTCAGAGCGTGCCATTTCCTTAGCACAGATTTCCTGAGGGCTGAGCAAACTCAGTATGTACGCACAAGGAAAAATATAATATAAAATACATAAATTATGCAATAGTATTAAGGTATCTGTATGGCCTCGTGGTCTAGTCGAATATTGTGTGTGTGTGCAGAATTGTAAATGACTGCTTATAAAATATTTGCACCGTGCAGGACAGTGGTGTATCAGTGGAGCTGATACATGGCACCCTAATTTTATAACAGATACTTTAGGAATATTATATAAAAATTAAGAATAGGTCTTGTCAAAGAAACTGTTGTTTCTTGCTTTTTTAATATCAAATTCTAAATTATGCATTAGGAAGGGGCCATTGACGTTTTTTGAATGTTTATCAATAATGGCTAGCACACATTTTAAATTGTATTTTCCATCCCCTGTGAAGCGATATTCCTTCCATGAAGCCAGCGGAGCAAAGCTGAGTGCTGCCAGCTCTGTCAGGTGAGAGCCCCAGTCTGAGGGAAGGAGGATGGGTGCCCTCCCCGAGAAGGAGGAGAAGCGACCTTTCCTTGGAGAATGCAGCTGGCGTTTGTAGCCCTGCGGCATCACTAAATACTGGCGATGATTAAGGCAATGCAACTGTTGGTATTAGGACACTTCTGCTGAACCAGAAGCAAAAGGTGCTTGAGCTGTGTGTTCAGCAGGGTAATAGAAAATGGGAGGAGATTCAGGATATGGAGATAAAGGTGGCAGTGCTTCCGAGGGGGTAAGTATTTGTGATGGTTATAGCTGTGATATTGCAATGCTGGATATACTGACCGGCTTCTTCAGAAATGAGAAAAACTGCATTCGTACTAGTCACTGTTTGAAACAGGTATTTTTGTGCACTGTGGTTTGGCACGTGCGTGTGCTTGTGTGTACGTTTTGGAGTACGTATGGTCTGAGTATACATACGCTCCGTGGCTCATTCCCAAAGAGTTTCAGCAGCCCTCGTTAGAGCCCCCAATTCCCCTGAGCTCGCGGGAAAGCCCCGAGCGCTCTCATCCCGGACCTCAGCGTGCAGCTTAGGGGGTAGAGCCACCCCCGCAGAAGCCCTGCCTGGGGAAGCATCTGCAGGGAAGATGCGCCCGCAGGGCTGAGCGTTGAGCACTCGGGCACCGGATCCCCGGGATCCAGCCAGGCAAGCTTAGGGCGTTCAGATTTTGGCCCACAGGTGGATTCCCAAAGCTTAACCCGGTGCTAAGCCTGCAGTTATCGTGCATCATTTTTTCGCTTTCCTTTTCAAATCTTCCAAGTCGAAAGTACCGCCCTATTTTTAGCTCCTCACATAAGGCAGTTCATGTGCTGTCCAGCTGCAGCCCAGTATTAAAAAACAAAATCTGTCTTGAGCTTTAGTGGGAGTGAGCTGAAGTCTGCTGCTTTTTGATTTTCAGAAGGGGCAAAACCAGATAAATTTGAAGTGCCAGGGAGCCAGCACAACGTCGCTACCTTGCCTTGCAGTGTTTAACTGCTGCTCCATGCGCGCAGCCTGCCCGGCTCTCCCCCCTTGCATACCATCAAAAGTCAGTTAAAGAGAAATCAATTATCATCACTTAAGAGCTTTTCATTCACTTACGCCACAGGGAATGGCTGAAGCAGAGTAAATGACTATATTCCTATAAACGTCAATGGGAAATTATATTTATGCGCTCTTTGGATGCGCATTTGTATTTTAGGATTTGATAATCTCATTACTGAGACTGTAAGACTGAACAACTTTGGTAGAAAGATGGAAGAGACAGACGCGTTTATGAGATTTTTTTTGTTTCTGAACTCATCTCTTGCTATGCTTTTGGCAGCTGGTACCGCTGCTGTGGTGCCTCAATGTACAAGCGTTGCCATTTTTTCTTATTAGCAAGGAGAATTTTGTGACTAAAGGAACAAGGTATTATCAAATAATATATTTGAGGAAATATGTTGAGAGTTTTCCCCAATTTGCATGAAATGAGAAATATAAATTTGTAATGAACTAATTAAAAGAAGAACAAAATACTTTATCATCTCAAAGGGGAGGTTTTCTAGTTTATTTTAAAAATTAAATTAGTTTTGCTATAAAGTGTGGATTTATCAATATTGTCAATTAGTATAAAATACTTTGTATAGTTCCTTCTTGGAGCGGGGTGTAAGGTCATGTTTATATTTATCCTGAGCATCATCCCAGCGTAGGACTTAATTTTGTCCCTGTGTTGGGACATGCATTAGTTTGGCTTTTCTTTTCTTTGTTACTGACAGAGGCTCCAAGAACGCTTAAGGAAACGATGCCTGGAGCCTTCCCAGGGAAAGTCTGGAGGAGGCCAAGAGAAACGTCTCCCCAGGTTATTCCAACAGCGAGCGATGCTGCCGTGCCCGCGCGCTCCCTCACTTTCCCTCTTTCGCACACTCGTCCATCTGTCACGAGCTTTCCGTCGCACGCAATTGGTGTGGAATGAGTCCAAAGACCCGATTCCCAAGGCGGTGCCCAAAAAGCTTATCTAAACCTACAAACATTTTAGACAGAAATGAATGTAAAAGTTTGGAGAGTGGAAATGGGGAATAAATCTGAATTAGCAAACAGCTATCTTGACTGCTGTTACCTATAGTATTATGGGTACACAGACACCACGGATTATATATTTTCTTAGGAACATATATGTAATTATTATGTGCACACTGTATATTTTCTTACCTGTATATTGCTTTACCTCCCGTACCTGGATACACAGACGAAGCTCTGCTGAGCCCATGGCGTTTGCAGTCACCAGCACGGCTCATCCTCACGTCATGCTCGTGCTGTTCCTCAAACCTCCACCAGCTTGGCAAAGCCCATTACTGGGGCGAAGAGAGACGGGCACGGAAACGCGAGCTGCTGCGTGGGGCTGCGCTGGCTATGGCGAGTGCCGGTGGACCTCCCTGCGTGGGCTGGCAAGCGGTTTCAAAGACAAATTGCGTAACTGGCTGTCACGTGTGGTGTTCTGCTCGCTTCTCGTTAGCATCCCCTGTCCGACGGGAGGAAAGTGATGGTAGCCTCGGTGGTTTCACCGAGTTGCCCAATTGTCATGACCATAAGCTGGGCTTAATAGTGAGAAAACGCTCATGGCTTTGGGGTTATCTCCATCCATCACTTGGTGATGCCCACAGTCCGTGAGCGTTATGAATAGACCTATTGGCTTGGGGGAGGACTCTACATGGTGACAACGCTGGGGTCAAGAGAGCCTTTCCCCCCAGGGAGACGCACGTGTCTATTCCTGATGTGGGTCTCTGAGGGATGAAACAGTCAGAGAAGTCTCAGCCAGTGGATGTATAGCTAGTTAATGTCTATAGTCAAAACATATATAGCTGTGAAATGGGAGAACCCTATTTCCCTGCCTTGCTCATAAAGAAGGGCAGCCGGGTGGGAGTGACAAGATGCCTGACCGTCCCCAGCCGTAGCCGCTCTCT
>NW_008794603.1:1609741-1614264 GCF_000699145.1 Aptenodytes forsteri | reverse complement strand
GCGGTTGGGATAGACCACCCCTTCTCTGCCTTGGCTTTGGGACCAACTCTGTCCACAAACCTGCTCGACCCCCCCCAGAAGCAGCTCACCTGGGCTCCAGAGCTTACGAGAAGCAGCTCGACGCTGCGCCCAGGCAGTGCCCAGCGAGCTGCAGTGGGGTGGGGGGTCATACACAGCCCAACACAGCAGCGAGGGCCTTCCAGCCTCTGATGGGTGATGCACAGATGTTTGTCTTGGGAATAATAATTCAAGTGCATTTTTGCAGCAATCAGAGAGTGCTTGGAAGTGGTGTAAACATATTTAACAAAACCCGTATTGCGCTCAGGCTAAATAGTACTTATAACCGTACAAAAATTAGGCTGCCATAAAAGGACGAGTTCGCTCTCTCTCTGCCCCTCTCTTTCTTACTCTTTCCCTTTTTTTTTCCTTTTCATGAAGGGGAAATGTGAGAAGCGTAACTGTAAATCACCTCGCATCCATGGAATTGGTAATTCTGTTATCACACATGAATACTGAACTGCCCTTCCTGCGCCCCCACGCACTGCCGCTGGGTCACAGGGCGGCTGCTGCGAGTGGCGGCCCGTTCAGGAGCAGCCCGTCACTGACATCTAATATTTCTTTTAAATACATGGATGCAGCTGCCTTCAGTGGCGACCTGATCCGTAAATCCTGTCCGTGCTGGGGTTATAGCTCCAAGCCGCGGGCGGGGCCAGGGCTGCTGCCGGGCTGCCTGGGTGCGGAGCTCCCCCTCTTCCCTGGCAATGCCCCCCGCCTCCCTCCTCGCCGTGGGCAGAATAAAGCCCTCACACCTCATTTAAAGGTGTTTAAATTCTTCTCCTCATTTTCCCCAACACAGGATGAGAATGTATTTCCTTTCGGGCTATTACACTAGGGATGCTTCTCCTTCTTTCTTGCCCTTCCTCTCTGGCAGATATTTTTCCTACGCAGGTATTTAAAACCTACCTGCAATTTCATTTTCGTATCTCCAAGCAAGCACGGCAAATTCACGTTGTTTCAACCACGGCTGAGGAAATAAATTCAAATGTATTCTGCGTCTGGTGGCACGGGATGATTGATACAGCCCCGTGCTGTCGTGTCTCTTTGTTCTGCCACAGGCAGTAATTCGATTACCCCAAGCGCAGCACCGACACCTCGCTTTGCAGCGCTCCCAACACAGGCAGCAGCGGCACGGCTCCTCGATTCCCCAGGGATGCTCTTCGCAAGCCGGGATATCCGCTAGCTGATACCGGTATTCCTGGGTGACTCCAGTTATGCTGTATCGGGGGATGTAGAAATAAAAACAAGAATAAAACTCTGAATGGAAACCAGGTGTGTGAGCACGCAAAGAAATCTCCAACTTTTACTATCTCATCACTTCTAACAGTATGGAAAAAATATCTCTCTATTAGCCTATAGGGGCAAGTGTACGGTGGACCAGCAATATAAGGTCGGGACTCAGAGCAAGGCAAGCAGTTAACTGGGAAAAACAAAATACGGTTATGCTCTAGTAACCTTCATTCAGCAGCCTCTTGAGGGGAAGGAGTTAAAAAGTCAGCTATCGTCACACATCTTTTGTCATCCTTTTATTATTTTCTTAGCACAGAACATTTTGCCCACCCTGAGTGGTGATACCCAGCCACTAACGGGGCAATTTATAGTGAAAACCGAAGAGGAAGGTCTGCTCTAATGGGGAGAGATCTGATAGCCTCTACTGATTTCTGGAGCTTTAATTCCTGGGGCCGGATGGGGGAAATAACAATAAAAATTCCTACTTCTCTGTGCAGAGAAAGAGAGCTCCCCAGGCTCTGTGCTACAGAGGAAATGGCATTTCGTAAATTAATGGCAGAGAGAAAGAGAGCTCCCCAGGCTCTGTGCTACATAGGAAATGGCATTTCATAAATTAATGTAAAGTTCAAAAATTCAGCAGGACATTGGCATATCAGGGCTGCCCGAATTATAGAGGCCATCGGTTTTCAGCACGTACCTTGGGCTCTGCTCTTCGCTGTCCTTCAGGAAGGAGCCTGCGGACTCCCGACTCGGCGTTTCTGGGGCTGGGCTCAGCCAGACTGCCTCCAAAGACCCTGAAGGCTCAGCTCAACTGAACTGAGGTTTTGTTTTTGCTGTTTTCAAGAGCAATGGAGAGATTGGCCTTTTGCACACACTAAATGTGAAATCAGAAGCCCTTAAACAGCTTGAATACGTAGTCATTTATTAAAGTAATAAAAAGTGGACTGGATAAAAGACAAACACATTTAAACCGAACAATTTTTGAAAGTTTAATATAGCTTTAGATAAAACTGAGCTTGCAGTATTAATGAATACAAGAGTTTGTTATTTTGTATAATTCAAATAAACTTGTACATTTATACAGTTATAGACTGCATGCCAGAAAATGCATTTAGTTTATTCTAATTTGAATATGTACAATTTACAATATAATTCAAGCATAAATTCAGCAGTAGAGAACACAGACCGGCTGTGCAATCAAACAATTACTTTTTCTTAGCGTAAGCGTTAGGGCTGGGCTAAAATGTTAATTAGGAAATAAAAAAGTGGCCACACCAATAAAAATGAAATATCAACCAGAAATAACTTTCTGAAATGAGTAACTAAAGAAAGTTATCATCCATGTTTGTACTTTCACTCTTATTAATGAAAGACGCATATATTGTCCCTTAACATTCGTAATGCATTGCAATACAAGCCACAAGCCTCAGAAATCTTGCGTCCAGCAAGGACAGGTGCATAATTTGATTTTAAAAAATCAAACTTTTCAGTTAATCATAACTTAACATTTTCTATGGCATTAATTTAATAAAAGTGAGGATACTTTCCCAGTGTTTCACATACTTTCAGATTTTTTTATACGGGCTACTGACTAAGCTGCAGCCGCTCAGATTGCCAGTACATTTTACAGCTATGGCACTTCTCCCTGTCACCCATTTTAAGTTCAATGCGTAGAACACATCCACACTGCTCCTACTTAATTCAACCTTGTACACAGATTCAACCCAAAGTTTCCCAAAGGAAAACGCCACTCGGCTCCCCCGAAGGCAGGGCTCTGCAGCCGCTGCACAGCCGCCCTGCCAGGGCACGGGAAGCCGGGAACCTTCCCCACGGTTTTCGGGAGGGAGGATGCTGGTGGCCCCGGGGCATGGCTGGTGAAACACCATTGCTCTTACTCTGGGGACACGTCGCATTTACTTTTCCATAAAGAAAAGTCAACCGGACCATGAGCCATCCCCCAAGCTTGGCGCTTCAGGTGGTGGGAGACCTGGGCAAAGATGGGCAGCCCCCAGGTGGGACCCCGATGTCCCGGGGAGGGGGACCCCACCTTGCAGCTGTGCTTTCATACCAGAGCCACAAAACTGGGGGGCACCAGCACCACAGCAGCGTCACCAGATGGCAGCGGGTTGGCTGGGTCACGCTCCGGCAGCATCCCGGGAAGGAGGCAGTGGTCCTCCACCCACCCTGAATAAACCAAAGGAGTTTTTGAGGAGAGGTCAAGCTGCTGGAGACCCTTCTTTCAAAACCAGACCGATCTGCTCAAGCCTGCTGGCAGGACTCATCGCTCGGCTGTGCCGCTGGCTGAGTGTTTACCATTCCGATTAATGTTCTTGGCTCTCTGGCTTGGACTTGGTGGTGTTTTTACTGCTGACACCTGGCAATTGTACATGGCTATTTTTGCTGTCAGTCGAGGACTGGCAGAAGAGTTACGTGTGGTACAAAAATCAGCGGTATTTTACACGGCAACGTGAGGAAGTGTTAGCAAACGGGGGGAAAGAAATCCAGGTTTTACCTTGCCACATCAGCAATCTGCTCACGGCGCGTGTAGAGCACAGGATCAGCACACGGGGAGCAACGCACGCCCTTCCCTTCAACAATAACGTGCAGAGAATTGAAGTATAGCCAAAGGTGTAAAAAGCATGCAGTGCCACTCAAAAATCATGACAAATGATGAAAAGAAAGTTTGGTAGTTAGTATAAAGTCCTTGGGTGTACAACTGACGGGTCATACACTGCAACTTCCAGGGAAAGCACTGAGCCACAGCGGTGTCTGAGCCAACTCTCCTGCAGTGCTGAGTTTCTGAGTTCTTATTCCATGCCAACATTTATAACAAAAACAATTTTTTCCTCAAAGATCATCAGATCTGTTGTTATTAGTTATGTAGCAAGCGTCAGCATTCGTGCAGGATGGTCCAGAGCCCGCGAGTCAGAAGTGCCCATCCACGACTGCAGCTATGTGTGCACCTCCTGACCCACGCGTGTCCGTGTCTGGGACCACCTGGTTGTGGTCCCAAGGGTTTTACATACAGACGATGTCACGCAGAGCCCTGTTCCCGGCCGCTGTTGGTGGTGGCTTTCGTACCCGGCTCTATGACGGTGCCACCCATCGCTCCATCTCGCCCAGACCTCCTCCTCCAAGAAGGAACCCCCAGGAAGCCATCACGACCTGGCCCCCAAACACAGACCACAGATCACGGGTGTCCCTGGGCACCGCAACAGCCGACCTTCAACATATTC
>NW_008794603.1:1602025-1609624 GCF_000699145.1 Aptenodytes forsteri | reverse complement strand
GCTCCAGCACCGCAAGCCACGACGACGGGGGCACCCGCACAACACCCAACCCTCCTGGCTCAACCCCGCCGGAGCAAAACAAGATGGAAAAGGAAACCCAAACACAAGCACAGAAGGATATCAAACCAAACATTTATACAAAGTATTACTCATTTTGAAACCCACAGGGTCAACTTCAGTTAAGAACATGTTTAAACATTATTTTCACCATAGAGAAAGCAGTAAGGAGCGACGCCACCGGCAGCGCAGCCAGCGGCCGGGGAGCCGTGTGCCTGCCCGGGCTTGGGACTTGCCGTGACTCCGCACAGCTCCGGCTGCGAGACCACAGCTCATGCAACCATCGCCCGCATCGCTGCTGGCCCAGCTGGGCCATCAAAGCAAGAGGGAGTGAAATCCGGGCACCGCGGAATTAGGGGGAATCGTGACTCTGCCTTTGGGGTGCAGTTCGTCCAGAATAAATGCCTGCTTGGCTTCATGGAGACATTCAGCTATTTTCATGTTTAGCTATGCTATCAACATGAGAAATCAAGCACGTCCTGCTTATTTAAAGTGGTTTTCTTGCACATATACTATAAATCACAAAGATTTAAAAAAATTTTTACTAATCGTATCTAAAGTGTGAATTTTATTAATTTATTTATTGTTTTGCCTAGGCTTCTTAATACAAGTTTCTTCTCTAAACAATTGCTTATGAAATACATTTTAATTTTTTTTCCGGTAGCCTAGACCCAAGAAAAGAAACCCCAAGAAAATGTTAAAGCAAAATAGAAACCAGCAGTTAATTTAAGGCTAGCAGATTTGGTGTTAGGAATTAACTAATACACCTCCTTTTAAGAAAAAAGACATGCACCATAACTACTTTGTTGAACAAAACATCACGATCCACATCAGAAAAAAAACCCCAAAACATTTTCAAATCAAATTATAACTTACCCTGAAAGTTACCCACTCGCATGTTTTACCTACTACTTACTCTTAAGAAATACAGGGGAAAGGAACGCCCCTTTCCATATTTTTCAGAATATACAGTATAAATATAGTAGGAGTCATGCCATAAAACTATATGCAAAAATTGCACACTATTATTGCATGCGTGTTGTGATACTACATGCCAACGAACATCAGCTCGCCGATCGTCCCGTCGTTGTTCGTACTTACAGCGCAGCCACCGCGACCGAGGGGATGCTCCTGCCTCCCGGCGCGCCGGGGACCACAGAGTTCAGCACACATGCGGCTGGCGGAGGGCCTGCTCTCCTGCCCACGCTGCCCTTGCCGGTAGGAGTTCAAGCTCTAAACGACAGCTAGAAGTCCCGTCGGGTTATGTAAACCGATCCGAATTCATTTTTCGCAGTTTGGGTGGAAGGTTCCCTTCCATCCTGCCGCCGCCCGACAGCTTCTGCAGCTTGGGCGGCAGGTCGGCCACCGACTGGCTGATGGGATCCGACATCATCTTTGTGGTTTTCGACACCAGTTTCTCCTCCGAATTCCCGGGGACCGAGCTGATCCGCTGGAGTTTCATGGGTAAATCCCCCATGCTGTAGGCCTTCTCAGAGGTGGTGGAACTCATCCTGAGGAGTTTTTTGGGGAAGTCTTCCCTCCCAGTTATTTTCTGCAGTTTTGAGGGTAGTTTTGTGCCAACTTCGTCGAGACCATCCAGGCACTCCACCGAGTTATTCCTTTCCTTGCTGTTGCTCACAGCGGGCGCTATCAAGGGAGAGGACATGAGCAGCATCTCCTCCTGCTCCTTCACGCTGTACGGTGGGGTGGGGACCTCAAACGTCGCGTGGAACTGGGAGTAATCGACTTTAAAGAACCCCTCTTCCAAGGAGATGACAGGGAAGAAACGATGACCCCAGAGCACCTCGTCCTCGGTATAGGATGTCCTGGCTTGGCACGTCATCCCTGCAACGAGCAAGGGAGAAAAACTTTCACCACTTATGGACAACTGGGGATGCACGCAGATCTTGGGGTTTTTTTGAACATTTCAATGAAACATATTTTATGTTTTTAGATGTATAAAAGAAAAGGCATTGGCATGCCTACCATTTACATACAGTAGCTATTAAATTGTCATCCTCAAGGTGAAAGGAGCCAACAATAGAGGAAGGAGTGTCACTGAATAATTCACATCTACTCTTATGGACACTTCTGAAGGTGCTGCTGACAAAGGGAAATACAGGGCTAACTGATAACCCCGGTATTAAAATAGCAAGAGCTGCTAATTGTAATGTAAAGTTGGACTTGTCAGGATCTTAAAGTATTACTAAGTTAGTCCGTATTTTCATCATATTGACGAATGCATACAAAACCAGACCCTACACTTTATGCATCGTATGTACAAACCAAGCCCGTGTTAGTGCGTTCCAACCCACCAGCGAGCAGTAGGTATGTTCTATGAAATACATTTATTCCTCTTTAAGGGCTTCACCAGCAATCTGCTCACAGATCCATCGCTGCCAGGCTGAGATCCAAGCCTCAAAAAATTAGCAGGGAAGAAGAAATATGACTAAGAGGCACAACACTGCCCTTCCTCTTCCTCCACCACCGCCCACCGTGGAGAAAAGTCCTCCTCCAGAGCACCCAGACTTGGCCATCCCGGTGACCCGTCCGACCTCAGAAATCAGAGGGAAATTATGACCGTGGATCGCTGGAGGCTTCTAGAAGAAATCCTGCTGCTTCTTTTTTATTATTTTTTAAAATGGTATCTGTAGCAATCTGTAAACAGAACTACCCTGCCATTTTATCCTAGTATAGCAAACTGGAAATATGACATTTGGTTTTCAGGAAGCTAAATCTACCTCTGCAAACACATCCTCTGCCTAGCTGGCAAGAATGCCTGTTAAGTCAGGAGAAAATTAGAGGAAACTTTGGAAGGCACAGGAAAAACGATAGCGGGGCTGTAGCGAGGGGGAGTGAGGGATGGATATGTGCCTGGTGACATACAGCCAGAAAAATAAAATTTTATTACACTTTATGTTACTGCTAATGGAATCCAAGTTTTAGTTTTGCATAGCTATTTCTACCGCTAATACGTCTGAGTGTATCACAAGACATAAAACTCAGTTTTCTGTTTTATCTCTTAGGAGAAAAATATGAACCCAGGGGTTTTTTTTGCACTGAACACCGCTCCCACCGCCGGTGAAGGTGCCTCACCTGAGCTCACACACCTGCAGGAGCGTATCCTGAGACCAAACCATCCTACCTCCTTCCCACAGCCACAGATAGGACAGTATTTTATACCTTACGATGCATTTTCACCTGGTCGCCATGTGTTTCAGTTCTGTTTACTAAGTGAAGTGAAAGCAATCACATACCTAATGGGTTTAGAAAAAAACTGCAATTTTTAGAAAAATGGTAATTAGAGTGAGCACTTCTTCCATCTGTGTCCTTTACTCTGCAGCTGTTCATTAGCTGTACCTTCGCCGCGAAAGCCCAGACCTTTCCCCCTCTGCTTCTTCAGACCTGACTTCCGAGGGAGACCTCATTAGCGAACGAACGCAACTAATACTGCATGCAAATGGCGGGAGCCGCACTTGGAACTGGGTCTACGGTGCCTGTGAAGCAGATGGCTGGTTAACTCCAGTGACCTACGCTTTTGATAACAAATTGCTTAAAATGCAAATCTCTCCGTATAGAAAAGTTGATAATTGTCGACTTCGCTGCGCCGCTGGCTTTGCTGAGGGGGTTGGAGCCGCACCTCTGGCGTGATCCCGTGGGAACACCGCCGGGGCGGCCACCCCGGCCACAGCCACGCTGCTCTGCAGAGAGCTGATTGCTGCGGGGAAATGACTTGCACGGCTTTTTCTTTGTGTTGGCAGCACTAAAAGAAAGAATTAAGCTTTATTGTAAAAGGTGTGCTATCAAAATGCCATGGGGGGGTGTAGCAAGGGGCGTGGGGGGAAGGGGCGGGGCTCAGCAACACTGCCAGGGCTCGGGGAAGGGGACCAGCGCACAGGACCAGCCGGCACCTGCATCCGCATCCCCATCCGCATCCGCAAGAGATGCCGTGGCCGATGCTGCACGCATCGGGGCAATGCTGGGGCACGGGACCCGCCGCCTGCCGGGTTAGGCTCTCCCATCCCCGCCAGCCGCCGTGCTATTTCCACCCCCCAGTCCATCATCCTGCCATCTACCAAACCTGCTGCTGCCAGCAGGCTTTCAAAGGAGGAATTTTATACCTGCTTACTATCGAAAAATGTATTAGCTGAATCAGATCAGCTTCACATTTTGTTGCATTGATGTAACCCTTTGTAAGCTCACCTGAGAGACAAACATTTGCAGGTTATGTAATTTTTCATTAAAATCAATTTATCTTATTCACTAACAAACCCGAGGGTGCAAATTACTTAATAGCCTCTCAGGATGAACAGCAGCGACTAATACGCTTGTCATTATAGGGAATACCTGTCACGCTAAGCAGATGATGCTAAGAGCTGCTAACGTGCTCTGATAAGCCCTTGGACAAGAAATCAATTCTCAGGTTGTCTTCCAGCTCCGCTGCGTTTCCCAGCTCTTCCTTCCCTTTCCGTTTTCTCAGCAAAGCCTCAGACTCCCAGCTACGAGCTTTGCAATGCCTTTCTGCTATTACACGCTTCGAGCAGCCAGCTAACAACGGCCCCGGCTGTAACCATCTCCTTTGTATTATTACAGCAGTAACGGAGTCGCAGAAGGCACTTGATGACCAGAGCCATTACCCACGTCCTTGCGCAGAACAAGCAGCAGCTCTTCACAAGTGTCCTAACGCACGGCCCGTGCTCGCTCCTTTGGGAGAATTAAAGCTGGAAACGGCGCTCGGGAGAGGCACGGTCCTCGGGGCTGCCAGCCAGAACAGTAACAGCGTGTACATCCCGCACCGGGAGCACCTCATCTCGCTCAGGGCGTCCAAAAGCCGTTAAGCTGCTTCCCACAGCAAGGGTAAAACTAACCACAGCCGAGGCAGGTTCATCCTTCGCCCACAGCATCAGCGTGGCCGGGGGAACACACGGCCCACAGCTCGGCTCTCCCCTTACTTGCACCACGAGCTGCATCTTGAACAGGCTGCCTGCACAGGAAAGCACCAAACCGAAAATCAGCCGGTATTTCCACGTTTTCCTATAGAAAAAGCAGGACCACCTGGGTGCAACCCGCCGCTGACAGCCCTTCTTGATGACTGCCTCAGGATTATTTTCCATTAATTTACGCTCAGGTAAATATAGGCCTTTTATTTTAATGCAAATGTAGTTTCTTTCTGACCTTTAAAAAGTAAGATGCATAAAGCAGCAGGAGGCCGGCAGCCGCGCTGGGCCATGCCAAGGCGCGGGCAGGCGCAGGGTCGGGCTGCTGACGGACACCTGCCAGGGGACTGCACGCGCGGTGGGCAGGCTCACGCCCAACAGCGTCTAACAGATCAGGCCATTAACGTCAGGCTAGTAAGTTTTCCTCTCCTTCTGTTGGTATGAAAGGCTTTTCGGGTTTTTGTGCCTTTTTTTTTCCCCTAAGAAGTTATTCATCAGCAGGGTACGCAGCCAGCAGATCCTTCGATGCCTTCATCATGTTAATGGGCCTGTTAAAATTTTACCAAGATGTCCATTATTAATATTCATTTGCAGTATAAATTTTAAACTCTCGTTTGGAAGCAAACACGCTGTATGCAGTGCATATAATTAAAAAGCCATCCATTTGTCAAAGTAAAAGGTTTCGATGCATTTTGTTCATCGCTCCTAACACACGCTTCCATCACGAAGCGCTCTCCAGAGCTGTTAACGGCCGGTGATTGCAATGCACATTAGCAAAGCTCTGCCTGCACACAAATCGCAACAACGCACCTGAAAGAGAGGTACACTTACGCATATATTCCAGCGTAAAACCCAAACCAAATGTCCAGTACAAACCTTCTCTATTATTTCAAAAACAGAGGCTGCAAAAACATTGTCCCCTATGTCCAAGGGAAGAGATTTTCACGCATAAGCACTGCTCCTAAGGGGGCAAGCAATGCTATTTTGTCTGAATACCCCGTACTTCCACAAAGCTCACTCCTGTGTATTTGGGACCACCCCTATCCAGATCATCTCTCGCTGTTTCCAGGAATTATATTCCTTCTGCAGAAACCAGGAGCTGACTCTGTTTTCAAATTATTATGAATAATGAGCTTAAAGGAAGGCAAGGGCAAAGTTTTGGGACTCATCTCCTCATGGGCAGAGGCTGAAATGGTGTTAGAGCGAGTTTAGTATTAGGCATCATTAGAAATTTTGCTGCTGATTAAATTCAGTCATTTACACCCACCCACAGTGATCTGGCATCCCTCTGTAGAGTCTGGCACATAATGCCACAGTCCGTAACACAGGAAAATCCCAGCCATGCATACTTAGGAAAATTTTCCATTAACTTCCTTAAATAACGTACAGCAGAGCAGCTCTGGAGGACGAGCACGGGTTAAACCAATGTATTTCTTTCCTCAAGTTTGATATGAAAGTATCTTTTATTTTTTTTAAATAATCATGCCTTCTCCTTTCAGCATTTGCTCTATCTGAAGCAAGTGCTATCACTGGAGAAAAATGCATCTATCTGTCATATCGTAAGTTACTAATTACAAGTTGTTATTTCTAATGAGGTAGAACTCTTGGTTTTAGAGCCCTAGCCGAGCTGAAAAAGTGGATGCAATTATCCTACCCTCAGCCAAGCAGCAGACTATTTAAGCTTTTATTTTTCTCTGTCTCTGTCTCCGGCAGGTTTACACTGAGTATTCCATTTTCAGGAAACACCAGCGAGAAACAGGGTTGTGCAAATGCTTAGACACAGCTGACAGGGACCGGAGCTCCCCAGCACGCTCGCTCAATAAACACGTAATACAGAGGAGGTTTGGTGCCATTGGGATGATGCTGGGGACGGAATTCCCCGGCATCTGAAATCCCAGTAATTCAGTTAATGATCCTGATAGCTTCTAGCTTTGCTACAGGATAAGGCCAGTTCCCCAGGCAGGCGAAGGCATCCCAAAGGACAAAGGTTGTTACCACCAAACCCACCAAAAGTCCAGCATCATCTTGCATCGCCCAAAGTCCTGTCCCGTGTATGTTGGCCGTAATATCCCCATCGCTGCAGGTATCTGACACAGCTGGACGTGGACAACCTGTCCTTTGTCACGAGCACGCTTGCCTGCGGTCCCCACACTGGCTCGGTAAGCCTGAGCTCAGTTACAGTCATGACTGTGGTTAGTGCTGGCTTTAGACAGCTTAGACGCGTCCTGAAGTACCCAGGTACACGGTCCCTCCAGAAGCGGCCGGAGAACGGCAAAAATACAAAGCATCCTACCGCTGTGACTCGCTGCCTCCTCGAATTAATAAGGGGGCAGATGGAGGACAAAAAAATCTGTAAATAAGTGCTTTGACTAATTCTATCCTATAATAACCCTCAAATTATTTCTAAGTTTCTAAAGCACCCAGATGGAGCTGGCTGTATTCAGGCAATTTCTAGAACTCGTAATATACTGCCTTGAAAAAAAATCACAGGCATGCTGTTATTTATATGGCCCTCTTACATTTTATTACAGAAGTTGGCTGATAGTTGGCAAATCATGGATCACTAATAAGCTTTTAACAGCCCCCCCCCCTCCCCGAAAGTCTT
>NW_008794603.1:1584151-1601928 GCF_000699145.1 Aptenodytes forsteri | reverse complement strand
CCCCCCTCCCCGAAAGTCTTCAGAAGCAATTTAGGCATACAAAGCTTATACGGCTCTTTTCTCTCTCCAAGGTAATGCCAGAAATTTCACCTTAAATCTTCTTGTGTTTCTGGGCTGCAATTTGCTGGCCAAGGGCTGGGTGCAGGGACACCAGGAGGTGTCCTTCTTAACATGGAAACATGGAAAAGTTAATCTTAACCAGTCGGGGAAAGAGATAATTATTTTGGCATTACGACGACTCAAGAGTGCATCGTCCCAACGGCACCAAAAAGGGCATCTTGGCACCCCACCCGCCAGGACTGGAGCGAAGAGAAATCCTCCAGCAAAAGTTACCGGCAAAAATGCACAAATAAGCTTATGTATTGTCAGATTTCTTTTCTTTTTTCTTATTAAGAGCTAGGGCCCTGCCCGTTAAAACGCCTGGACCTGAGCCGGGTCCAAGAGGCTGCCTGCGCAGCCGGGTGGCTCTTCCCTTCACACGCTTTACTGTGCCTTTCGGGGGGTGTTTACCTCCCTTAAACCTGCAGTTTATCTGTAAAGCCTCAAAAATATGTGTTAAAAATTAACCAGCCAGCAATCTTAAATCAATTACTAAGAATTAAGCTAATTTACAACTGCAATCTAAGGCCCATGAAGGCAAGAGTAAAGCTTGATGTGAGGCTTGATACAAAAATTTACCACACTCATCCTGCACTCTTGCAGGACTAAGGGAAGATTTACCGCTGTAGAAAAAAGGAGTTGCATGATTTCCACAGCAATCTCTCCTCTTCCAGGACTGTAGAGAAAATACGGGAAGAGAAGCTGGTTTTATCACATTTAGCTAAGTAACAGTGCGATATCCTGATGTTAACACCTGGCCCCTGCGCCACCCTGTATCTGAAACGCCAGTAGATGTCCGAGTTCTGTGATAAGCCAGAAAATGGGCGCCCAAATGGGAGGTCAGAACCAAAACTTGGAATGAAGGATGCTCTCAAGCTCTTCCTCTCAATGTTCATTGCCACATTATTTTTTAATGTAAGTTAAAATGACAAGCTGTACTATGCACGGCTGAGAAATGTACAGCCTGATGGAAGGGTTTCTAAGCAGACAGAAAGCGTGGTGTCTAAACTCTAACACTTCCCATCTATTTGGAAAGAACAGCTTTTTTTAGCATTAACATTTTCCCATCATAATTTCAGAGGGTATTTTTTTATTAAACTGATGATAGTTTGAAGTGCAATAAAACTTTCTGTCAATTTGTGGTTGCCAGCCTCTGCCGCTGTCTGCTGTCAATGTCTGCTTTAATGCACCGGTACTTTTGCAGCCTGATTTTCTTTAGTACAAGGGAGATGGGCAGCCACCTCGCCATCTGTGCATTTAATGCTTCTGATTATTTTTAAAATAATGTTTCAAAAAAAACCCCAATCTTTTGTTAAAGAGAAAAAAAATACGGCATTTCCTGAAATGCAAGAGACAAAAAGAGTCGTAAAGGTAACAACTGTAAAAAGGTGCTCTATGAATTCATGAAAATGTAAGTATGTGAAATCCAAGCCCTGCCTGAGGCTGCTGGGGGATGTTTCAGGTGGCGGGATGCAGGCAGTGGCCGAGCAGCGGTTCAGCAGGCGCGGGGGATTAGGGAAAGGCATGAAACACAACCTGCCCGCCCTGCCCCTGCCTCCCCTGCCAGGAGGAGGCGAGGACATCGCCCATCACCTTCACGGCCGCAGCCCTCTCCGGCGCCAGCGGTGGGTGTGCCACGGAGCTAGAGGAGAGAAGTGAGAGGCGGATGAGGGCCCTGGTGGAGAAGAAGAAAATAGTTCAGATTTTGGCAATTGTGGATAATCTGAGTTTTTTCTTTCTGTAATGAGTGAACAGATACGCTGCCCATTTTGTTCCTCAAGCTAATCTCTGGTTTCTTAGATCATGACACAAATAGGTCCTGGGATGAGATACAAAGGAAAGCAGTGGCCCTGTGGATCAGCTCCACAAGAGCCGCGTCCCTTTTTCATAGCAGAAAGAAAAAGTGGGAAAAAACGTGGAGAGCCTGCCATTGCCCACGAGCCTGTGGTAGCAGCGGAGAAGACACCGGAGTGGAGGTCCAGACGTGTCCTCGGGCACCCACTCAATACACACACAGCTGGGACAGACTGCGGGTGACGGGTAATTCAGGGTGTCTGACATACAACGGGGCAGGGTAAAGTCGCCAGCTCCTCAAGTGAGAGCGAGGGCATCGTTTCTCCTGAAATTTCAATCTGCAGCAGGCCTTTCTAGAACACTTAATGCTTAATCACCATCTATTACTGAGATCTAGAAATTGCCCCAACAAAAGGAGGCCAGAGATTAAACAAATGTATGCAAAAGGCAACCAAGGGAGCAGAGCAAACCAAGGAACGCAATGCACGCATTTATGCAAGAGTCAGACATCAGTCTTATGCTAAACATTTTCATTTCTCATCGCAGTGAATAGCAAACCCAAGCTTCTGCTCTGCTACTCAATTTAGACGCGTTGTTTATGCTCCGGCACTATAAATACCTCCTGGTTTATTCAGACCGTGCTGTTCTCCCAGGAGCTATCTCGACACTTAAAAAATAGCGGTGACAGCCAAGGTATTTTTCTTGTCAGCCGGTCCTCTTCTCAGGGCAATTTTTAATCACTCATACACACATAGTTTTCTGACATCTTGCAGACAGCTCATCTTGATGCTTAGCAGGACCACGGCTACCCATCATTAGCACAAATTACAGCAGGTTTCGAAAATGTCATAAAACCAGCACGTAAAAGCAAGGCACCGCTGCACCTATTAACAGTGTTCCCATGTAAAGGAAAGCAACAGGCTACTGTCAGGTGAGCTAACGTCCCCTCTTTTGTATTAGCCACTTACCAAAAAAAAGGGGAAAAAATAAAAGCACGGCAGCCTTCAGCGCTGCCCTTCTGCACTCAGCCCGCAGACGTCTGCAGCAGTATTTTCCATTCTTTTGGAAAAACAGAGCCAGAAGCGCAGTTATCTGAACAAAACTGTCTAATGCGCATTTAATGCAGTGACAGAAATGTATGCTATCTGAGAATCTGGCCTGGTATTTTTATTATCTCTTTTTTTTTTAACCAAACCCCCCATATTATTCTGAAAGACTCTGATCCGTTCCCTTCTACCTACGTGCAGGAGTGCATCAGGGCTGATTTCAGCCCCTTCAGCTCCTTTCTTTGAGCAGATTTTTTTTGCGGAGCCATCTGCCACATTCCCCTTTTTGCATCATTTCCCTCCTACCGGGATGTTATTGAATAAGCAGCAGCAGCACCAAAATGGAAGTATTTAATTCCCTGCTCCATGCAGCTCTCTGCTAGGATGCATCGAGAGCGGAGCCGGCGACGGGCGCGGGCAGGAGGAAGGGGCAGGAGGATGGGGATAGAGGGAGGAAAGGGGGACGGTAATGGGGAGAGACCGTTAACGGGGTGAAACGCACCCGTTTTCACTGGATGGGGATATTTACGGGATGCTCATACACAGAGCTGGCAATACATATAAAATGGTACTCTGACATAAAATAGAGTTGCCCATCCATGCCCTGACAAAGTGCAGCGGATGCTCTCCAGAGCTCCCCTCCAGCTTCAAGTATTCTGTAATTTGTACTGATAACACAGTCCCATGATAACTTTCCTCATGCTAATAGCTGATAATATTTTCAAAACCTTGGAGCAGACAGAGAAGGTTCACCGCCGGCGGCAAAGTGCACGAGAGCCCTCCCACTCCGGGGAGCCGAGCGGCCGGTGGCAGTGCCGGGGAAGGTCGGGATGCCCTCGTCCACCTCCTCAGCCCCGGTCCAGGCACCGCACGCCGCATAAACGGATGAAATTCTGCACGGCTTTGGACACGTTGCAACTGGCAAGGGGACATCTTCAATAATCCAGCTAATTCTTTCCAGTTCCAGTCTCCCCAAGTGATTGTAAAGTAAAAGTGTTTTGTCTAACATTAGTCTATGCATAACTCCTATCACAGGAGAAATAATTTCTAAAAATAAAAATGAACACTTACCATAAAATGCACACTTCAACATAATGCGGTGCTGGAACTTCCCCAGCGTGATGACCATTTTTCCTCGGCTGTAAGGAAAGGCAGTCCTCCCCGGGACCTCCCCCAGGCCCCAGCTCCCGTGGCAGTGGCGGCAGCAGCACTGTGCCGGGTCCCACACGGCGAAGTCCCGCTGCCACCAGGCTCGGGGCTGATCTGCCGCGGGTGCTGCAGCACCAGCCTGCGCGAGGCCTAATTAAACGGGGTTTGCTGCAGAGGCGAATGGCTGTGAAACCTCGACCTGCTCCTTCAGGCGTCCATCGAGATCCACCACCCGAGCGGCGGCTGGAGAAGCCTCACGGCAAGCACCGGCTGCTGAGGCAGCAGCCCAGAACCAGGGGCAGCCGGAGGGGACCACGGGCACGCCGGAGGACGGGGATGAAATCACCACTCTTATTATTTCACGCCTGCTCCATCAATAGCAAGCTTTAATTTTAAAAGCAAGAAGTTCTCAATTATCCTTAACTAATATCAAAATAGCTTTCTTCCCTTGTTTAGTATCAGAAGTGATTTCCCTTAACCTCCAAGCTGCCTGACTCACCTCCTCTCCCTGACTGCTTGAAAAAAAGCCAGGGGTAGCTGCCTCTGTGCTGGATTTCTCTTCGAATTGCAACTACAGCTCTTCAGTAAGAATTAAAAAGCCGGGTTCTGCAATTAATGGAGTTTTGGCTCCAAAGTGCAGCCAAAAATGCAGTGTTTTTATTTGTAGCACAACGTAACTGGCCATTGGGGATGCTGGAGAAGAGACACGGGAAGAAAGGATTGTTTTGTTAAGTCAGAAGAAAATTGTTTGGGGTCAGAGAATGCCTGTGGAACATACGGCTAGAGTCAAACGTGAGAGAAGTCTGCCAATCAGTCAGTTAGAAAAGGGGGGGGGGGAGACATTTAAAATAAATTATCCCCTTGAATGAGAACATTTTAATTATGAGGCAAGAAACACAAACCCAAACCCCAACCCTTCCCTTTGAATACACAACTTCTCCAGCAGCCCTGTGCTTCTCCAAACACCCACCCAGCCATATGCCGCTGAGCACCAAAATAGAGCACTTCAATCTTCAGGGCTTTGGCAGGCCTAAAAAAAACCTGAAGAAGTATTTCACGTTAGAGACTGCCTTCCTGGGATGGAAAAGCTATTTCTCTTCTTATTGAAAAGTACCATTTGCTGGTGCTATACAATACGGCCACGTAGTCGGTGCATTTTCGGGCTCCAAGTTAGGTGGATGTCTCCTAACTGCTGCCTGCAGAGAGAGGAGGGAGCACGGGAGAGCGACCTGCCGCAGCACCGGCTCCTCCCTCCCAGCTTCCCTGCCCGCATCCACGGTACGAGAAAAGGCTCTCAGGGGATGCCTGGGAGACTTACTTAAATATACCATAAACCTGGCAGCCAATTTCTAAGCTGAAAATAATGTGCCATTTGGTATGAACTGTATCAATAGAAGGATGAAATACAACACGGAGCTGTGTTTGGAAATAAACTTTCCTTATTTAGTGTTGTTGGTCTAACATATGTATTAATTTGTTGAATATCTTTGCTACACTAAACAATTTGAGGCAATCAATTCATCCCCAGAACTGCTTCAAACAAACCTGCTCCTGTGCCGGTGTGACTTCTGCTCCTGACCTGCAGCCCCAGCTGGCCCGTGGCCGCTTCGAACAGAAAATTCAGCATGAGACACCCCACACAGAGCGTGAGCCTCCCGCGAAAGAGGGAGAACCTCATTTACCGTCCTCTCTCGGTGTACCGGTATTTACAAATCACGGTGATCACCGACTGCCCTAGTACTCCTATGTACCCCAAAGGTATCTCAGGGCTAGATCCAGGGGTGACGGAGGTACTTGGCTGCTGGAAACCAGGGGACGGCCCCCAAATAGAGGGGAGACGGGGGACAAATGACCTCCTGCTTTGGGAAAGGGGCTGCTAAAGCAAATGCCTGGAGAAGGGGACTGCCTAACGCTGGCAACCCTAGCAACCCTAAACCACTACCTTCTGCTTTGAGGGAGTATCCTCTTCCTTTCTGCTACACAGATAACTTCTGACATTGTGTTTAAACCAGCTTTTCTAGCTACAGCAATTTCACCCGCATCTACCCTCTGCAAGAGTACCTGTCCTCCACTTGAAACGCTCATAATTCCCAGCTCCATCACCAGCATCTCCCAGCCTGGTACAGCTTCTGTCATGTATTTAAAATCAATGCACACTGCTTAACACAAGATCCCTTGAAATAAACGCAGCATTTGCCGCACAGCCTTCGGTTTTAGCTGACAAACATTCTTGCAGACACGTCAGGCGCGCAGAATTTCCTAGGGAAGAGATGCATCAATTTTGTCAGTGCTGGGGGAAACGACTGTCAGGCTGGACTTGGGGCTGTAAAAGTCTCTTCAGGAAACCAGACACACCTTGCTGCACCATATATATATATACACACACCATATATATATTTAGAAAACAAGTTATGCTCTTTGGCATAGTGCTGAATGCCCCGTGGCAGGAGAGTGGCCTCACAGGTTGCTACGGGGACCCAAGCACCAGCATCAATGATCTGTACTGTTCTGCAACGTCAAGAATTACACTTAAATTACAGCAAAGCTGCGAGGGCAATAGTATTTGTACAGCTTTTCAGGAGCGATCCACGAGAAGAGCATCCGTGCAATGGCTGGGAGAAACGGGATGCTTTGCCGGGAGAAGCCAACGCCTAGCCAGGTGCCCACCCAAAAGATGCAGTTTTAAATAGTGCTCTTAGTCCCGGCAGGTCCCACGGAAAATAAACACAGCTGCATGAAGACAAGCGGAAAACCAGACAGTATATCCTTGCAAATACACAGTTCTTCATTAGGCTTCATTTCCTGGCAGCAATTTCAGGTTTTCATGACAACTGTGTATCTATATAGGTCCAGAAATGCTTCCAAGGTTTCAAAATAATCACGAACTTTAGAAAGGAGAACACCTTAGAAATCAGGATTTTCTCATCTTTATGCAGTAATTTGTTGACGGTGTTGCAGGTAGTTCCTGGAATATGTATGAGCGTATCCATCTAACCCAACATCTATTTACATTTTGGGAGGTAATGAACATTCATTCCAGGTTTCTCTCCCTCCCTGGTGTGTTGTACACGCTTCACCACGGGCTCGGTACAAGCTTAAACAAATCTGCTGTGCTCCCTTTGATCAGGAGATTTCACTTTTTGGTTTAAGTCAGATGTTACATCTCTCAGCCGTTAGCGAGGAGGCAAAACGATGTCCTCGCTTGTACTTTCAGTGCAAAAACCTTTACCTAGGTGTGAGTCCCAAATACCAGTGCACACCACTGCTTGCCTTTGTTACCAGCTGTGCAGACTCTGCTCAGCCTGACCAGTTGGGAATGCTGCTAAAATATAGAGTTCAAATGGCGATACTTTTTAAGGGTGTTTTTTAGCATTAATTAACAGGAATGCAATTGCTTTAATTCTCCTAAGAGCCGTGACTGAGCCCCAGGCACCCGATGGGACATAACTGGGTTTTGTTCTTCCCGTCTGAGCAGTCCCTGGCCACAAAGAGCAGTGAAATAAGTTGCCCATTACTTTGGCTTTTCAGCCGTTGAAGACGGGGCTCGCTCAGCGGTACGCCACCACGCTGGTCCCTGTCCAAGGACAGTCTCTAAGCCCTGGCCTGATGACTGATTGTTATCTTTAAGGCAGAGAAGATGGAAGACAAAAGATGCTTTACTTGGAAAAACCATGGGACCAGTTCACTTCCCCCTTACTCCTCAGAAGAAAGCGTGCGGAGCTTTGCAGCTACCATCACATAGATGCTGGCTACATGAAGCCGTGCAACATGCTTTCTTAATAACAAACACAATTTTAAAATGGACTGAGCACAGAAAGATTCATGCTCTCTTGTCTCTGATGCCCGTGGCACGGCTTCGGCAGCCGCAGGTGAAAGCCCAGGAGAAGAGCTCGGGTGGGCAACGGTGGGCTGAGCCCTGCAGCTGCTGGGTGGTGTCACCATTCGCCCTTCACCCACGCAGAGGTGCTCTGCAACTTCAGCCCTGGGCTCCTCCTTACAAACAAGGGAGCCTGCTACCCCTTCTACCTAAAGACGCAGTGGTGGGAGTGTTAACCCAACGAGCGAGCAGAAGGCCACCGCAGGGCATGGTCCTGGCCCGGGCCCCTGCAGGAGCCAGTGAAGAGCGTCCCGTTTCCATGTGCTACTGGTCCTAGAGGATGAGTGTTATTTCTTGGTTGAGGTATTTTATCCAGGTGGTTTGGAGGCAGGCTGAGACTGGAGCTCTCGACACACAAGTAGCTTTAAGACAAAAAAGAAGCTAAAGGGACAGCTCGCCTTCAGTATTCCTGCCCGGAGGTGCCCTGGTCTGTCCGTCTCCGTCCCCTCCTGTACCAGCCGTCCCACCCTCTGCGTGGAGGTCCCTGGAGGACCCACCCATAATCCCTTCTCGTGGGACCATGGGGGTGCACAGGCCTTGTGCCGCCCTCTGGAAAGGTGAGTCTTCCCTTGGCAGAGAGCTGTCAACTCCTCCGTCCTCCTGGAGAAGCCATGGTGGAAGTTGGCTCGTGTTGGGGTGAAGGACCTGAAGAGATACAGGGACCACCTGGCAGCTGCTTTCTCCTCTTTGAATTAATGTCCCGGGTCAGTGTCTCAATGGTACACGTAAAGAAGATGTAAAGAAGCCTTACCACTTGTAACCAATAAACATCGGGTCTTTCCACAAATTTGAGATGTGAAAATCAGCCTGCCAAAATCTAAGGTCTCCCCTTCCTATGCGGTGAGCAAAGCATCTTCCCGCTACCTCCCCAACCTACCGAGCTCTTACTCTGCTAAACTCAGGCTTCCCTCCGGACAAACTTCTAAAAAAGCGTCTTCATGCATGCAGTGAATTTGTGTTGGTTTTCTTCCCCTTGGTAATATATTTGACTGATCTCTACAGATTATACAGGTGCATTCGTATCACCAGGTGCACAACATTTCAGAGCTGTTCCTTCATTTGCAGTGTCATCAAACCTCTCCCGTATTAAAATAAAAATAAAAATCCCAAAATAAAACAGGACCAACATTTCCTGATGCAAAGGCAGGAAAGGCAGATAAGGCTCAGAGTTATTGAATGCTGTTTTCTTCGTATGGCCCCATCTTCCATTACGGTTTATATACAAAGCATCAAGAAGATAATATAGCAGAAAATAATTTCCTGCAGCGTGCACAGGAGTGAGACTATTACAGCAGTCAGCGAAGGTTAATTAGTGACACTATATATTGCAATGTGATGTCATGCAGCGTACTTGTTATTTCCATGTGCACCCCAGGAGAATAAATAAGCCACAACTCAAAGCTGTACTGTACAAATAACCATATGCCTATGAGGAGTTTCTAATTTTATATACAAACCCTTTTCCTTACATTCAAATTGCACTGATACTAACTCTCACCGGGCTAGTTTAAAATCCTGTAAGTCTGGGCCCTTTTTGACGTTTTGGGGAAAATCGTGACTTTTCTTTCTGAAAATTTCGAAAGCGAGTCAGTATTTTTGACATTTCCTTGTGAACTTTGTATGGTATTCTTTTTCACTTCCAATCCTAAATGTCAGTGTACTGCTTTTGTTCTGGGAAAAGACCTGTTGGGCTGCAGAGGTGCCGCCGTACCTTCCTACAGGATGAGGCAGAAGGAGTTAACATGAAGTGCTGAGATGTTTACATGGCAATCACCACAAAAGGCCTGTTCAAATTCAAGAGCAGCGTTCATCAGTTTCCATCACTTGTTCAGTTTTAGGCTAAATGTGAAAGATAAAAACCCAAGAAAGTATTGAGAAAGCCTCTGATGAACACACAAAATCTAGCAAGCATTTCACAGCTAAATAGTTTTCCCAATTCAAAGATTTGCTAATTACTTCCCAAAATACACTGGTGGAACTGGTCGAACCCTTGGGGCTGGGCACCTGCCACGCTGCCAAGGGAAGCCGGCGCGTTGGCTTTGCCCACGGCTGCCCGAGAGACCTGTGCGGGCAAGGGCGAGATGGAGAGATGGAGGAGGAGGGCAAGAGATGGAGATGGACAGGCAAGAGAGATGGAGAAGGAGGAGGAGGAGGAGCAGAGGCTGCTGGAAAGTACTCAGTTCGCCAACAAGTACTCTGAAAAAACACCACCACCACCATGGAGCACCCTACGGAAAAACACTCCTCCTTCACGCCCCACCCCAATTTCTCCCTTTCGTGATACCACTGCATTCAGAAATTCAACACAGCAGGCACAAACGCTGTCAGGACTGTGTGAATTATCATTCTTTGCTATAGAAGAGTCATTTAAAGGTGTTGTAGATTTTTCTTTTGAGAAATACAGCTTTTTAACCCACTGATGGGACACAACGCTTCGTGCCAAATTATAAATGTGCTACTTCCATGTCCGAGTAGGGCCCCGCACCCTCGTGCCAGCACTTGCGTTAACATGTAGAACATATAATATCGAAGACGAAAGAAGGAAACTGAGAAAGTTGTGTTCCCCTCTGGGTTTCCCCTCCACTGTCTCAGCACAGCCCCGAGGCTTTGCCGCCGGCTCTCTGCCAGACACACAGCAACGCCTCCCCTCTGGACACCCTCAGTGTGCCGGCTGTTACGGCACCAGCGCTGCTGCTTTTCAAGCGCCCATGCATCACGGGACCCATCTCTACCGCAGAGGACGAGGTCCCACCTCATGGGACACCACACTCGGTGCCCGCCCCCGGTCAGGCATCGCGGCTTGCACCCGAACCCCAGGCACTCACCCCGACCCAGGTATTCCTCATCGGGATTAAGCAGCACGGTGCGGCAGAGAGCACAGAGAAGTGACGACTTCATTTGGTGGGAAATACATTAAAAGGAGAAAAAATAAAATAAAAGAGTTTACCAGCTCCTGTATGCACAGCCTTGCACACATTTTGTTATAAAGGCATGGTCACTTGCAGTTTTTCTCCACAAACTCCAAATCCCAGCTTCTCATATATGAAAAATACTCAATAAAAATGTCATTGTTCAAAGTTTCCATAGTTTTAAGTAGTAACGTTACGCTTAACATACTCAACTTTGTAATAATGATCTTACAGTTGGACTCGATCTTAAAGGCCTTTTCCAACCTAAGTGATTCTATGATTCTATAATCTGAATGCTTGCATTAATATTTGAATTAGTATTTGAATTGCAGCTGCAGGCGCTTAGCCTCCCTGCCATTCCCTCCCGCAGGTGCCTCTGGGCGCGCAGAGCTGGGGTTGCACATCACGGCAGGACAACAGCTTACTGGTCACCATTTGGTTTCTTGCAAAGCAAAAATAATAATAAAAGCAAGGCCAATTTCATCGCCTGAAAGCCAGGCAATGCCACGACAGGCTGTAGGCACAAGCACTGCCAACACAGCTCCTGTCTGCAGCTCGGAGAGGGAAAACCCTGCTCTGCAAGTGCAAAGTTAGAGAAAATAAAGAGCCGAGCCCAAACTGCAGACTGGTCTAGCACAAAAGCTGAAGCAGAGGTTTAGCTGCTGCTCGGCTGAGGAAGAAGGTGTTCTTTAACAGCTAAGCCGGAGCGTGGCTGTCAGCACTCCCCAGGGTTGAGTGTTTTCTGCTGAAGCAGGGACCCACACCGCGCGGGGGGGGGGGGAGTCAGGGCAGCCCCTGGGGAAAAAAACCTTCCTTTTTCCACTCAAAGTCGGCAAAGGTGACTCCTCCTCTTGGAAGGGATTCATGGATGCCCCTTCCCGGCTGCCAGCACCCGTTGCTAGGATCTGCAGCTCTTTCTCTCTCTCTCCCCCTGAAGGACTTTCATCTGCAATGTCAGGCTTTCTATGTACATTTAAAAAAAAACAGTTAAATTTGCACAAATGCAAAGCAAAGTTGTTAACTTTAATCACTTTCTAAGACAAGTTCAGCTACATCTCGAAAATCCTGGCTTCTGGCAGGAGCCGTGCACTGATGTGACCAGATAGCGTCCAGAGCATTTCTCTTCTTTCTGTTTGCAAAAAAATTAACAGTCCTTTTTATTTTTCTTCTTCTTTTTTTTTTTGTCCATTACTCACTTCTCTGTGCACTGAGGTATGAAAAACCATTTTGTGCATTTTCAAGCTATTACCCTTCTCTCGCTGAAAGATGCAACGTTCCCGAGACCAAAGAGACAGACGGGGTCTTCTGCTGCTGGGTTGCTGCTGCTTTTCTGTCGCAGCCCCTCATATAAAACGTGATGTACGTGTGCACTTCACGGACTGTATGTATACAGCACTAAACATTGATGTACGTGTGCACTTCACGGACTGTATACAGCACTAAACGCGAGCGTGAGCATCATTTCACGTAGGACTGAAAAAGCCCAAAGGTCTGCTTCGTCCCACTGTGCCGGGTTCACCCTCTCAGTCTCCTACCCCTTCCTTCATTATCACCAGCAAACTATCTCACATTTATATTTTTTTTATAACTTTCTGGATAGCGGCCGCCGCTGCTCATTTTATACATTTTTTTTTCTAAAACCCACATGCCTTATTTCCATTTACCTAGTTTGAGTCCAACAGGGAGGCAGCTGTCCATGCAGCGCTGTAGGCACCGACGCGGGAGGCAATGGCCATCCCACCCCAGCTGCGCAGCGCCGAGCGTACATCATCTCGGCACCTTCCACAAATCCCAGGGAAGTTATCTTTTCAGTAGCACACCTGGAGTCCCCAAAATCCGGCTGTTCCAAACCACGCCTGGGCCTGTCCCACCTCCGCGTTCACAAGGAGCAATCCCGGCAGCCGGAATAGCGTATTACACTACCTGAAAGCCATTAATTATTTTGTTTGCATTTACTGATGTTCTCAGGTTGATCTGTTCAATGCTAATGAGCCATTTACTCTCAATTAGAAGCCTCTCTCAGAACAGAGCTCTAATTCCAGCGAGTTTTGCTGATGAATTAATTACAACGTGAGCTCAGCCTTCTGCAGGAGCCTCTCCTCCCCTCGGAGCAAGGTGCCCTGAGCCACGGCACCCAGAGAATATTATTTACCTTAACGCTACTGTTAGTGACACATTCGCATGGGTAATATATGCCCACAAACACACCTAGAGTGGAAAGACGGGATGGTTTCACAGGTATCATGGATCAAGCAACATCTTGAGGCATGTTTGTGGGGCAGGTTTTAAACTCTTAAGCTCTTCCAGGTAAAAAAAAAACCAACTAAAAATCCTTTTTTTGTTATGTGAGGCACTTAGTATAAAGCATTATATGAATTTTCCACAGCTTTAAAAACCCGCCCAGGTCTGGCTGCTGAGCAGTACTGCGAGAAACAGCCACAAGCAGAGAAATCTTGCACTGCAATGCCTGCTTGAAAAGAAATATTAAATATAAATCTGTGCTATTTCATCACGCAACATTAAGTCAGCAATGTTCCACTGTGGGAAATTTCATCCCCATTACTGCGTGCTGCGTGAATTTAAAGCATCTGCAGCATAATGAGGAAGACGAAAGGAGCTCCAGTGAAACACTGTGGATACGCTTAGCACCACGGTTTGCGTCCCGTTAGATGATTGCAGCTAATATATGTGAAGTGTCACGCCACAAAATAAAAAGGCAAAAAAGAATGAATAATTAATAGGGCTCTGAAGGGTAGTTTGGAAGATAGCTATATTTAGGGGGAGGCTCTAGGGTCTGCTTTCTGTCTGGTACTTGGACTCTGGACCCTCGGTTGCTGCAGACGGAGCGAGTGCCCCGGACCCCCTGCAAACCGCAGCGCTGCCATGCATTGCCCCACCACAGCTATTAACACCTGAGGTTTTATAAAGGTAAGTACAACTTTGCAGACAACCATCTTTTAATAAGATAGCGCCAAAGATATTCTCCAGGCATGTGTGAGCCAGAAGTGATGCCCCTTTCCTCTGTGCCGAAGCATTGCTCCTTGGCACAAAGCGCCAGGTACCCGGGCTGAGGGCTGTAAGACGAGAGCCGGCTTGCGGGCGCCCCGGTGCCGGAGGAGAACACCCAGAGGACACGGATAACCCTGACACTTCGCAGTGAAGTTTCTATACCGTAGACATCAGCATCTCCAAGAGCTGAAATTGCCATTCTGAGATGCAAAATACTTGGGAGCAAATCCTGTGTTATATGGAAGGTGACAAACTGGAGACAAGGAACTAATAAGAAAAAAAAAACCCTAATTATAGCGCTGCAAAAGCTGGCTGAGAAGCAAAAACTGTGAGATACACTTGGCTTGGTCACGTCATGACAACATGCAAAGTAGGTGTACATGGAAAATATTGGAAAGGATTTAATAACCTAAACAAGACAGAAGGTTGAGCTACTTCGAGATTAAGGGAAAGGCAGATGAAACCTGTTTCAGAAAACCGCCAGCCCAGCCAAGGGGGCACCCAGCAGCATGACACCCACTCCCACCCCTCGGGTGCCCCACGGGCACGGCGTAGCATCACCTTATCACACCCTGCTGAGCTACAGCTGCGGTGCCACTATGAGTCCCGAAGTGAGGGCAGGAAAACCAAAACCTCGAAGTATGCCCACACCGGCTTTTCTGTTCTGCTGCTGTCGCGGCTTAGTGTGCTTAAGCTGCCTCCAGAAACTCTTAACAGACTATTGAGAAGACACGACCCTGCCTCAATCCCAGTCTGGCTCTTTGCCAGTTACATAAAATAAGGGAGGCAACCAATTCTGCTCAGCTTTCCACACGGGTTTCTTCATGACTGGAACTCATGTACATATAAATAGTTCTTTAAGGGCAGAAAAGCATAAAAATTTCAAAGAGCAACTCGTTGGTGAGCATGGATTGCTCAGGATTGCTCAAGAATAATTCCTATGCAACGCGTTACACAATTTGTTGGAAAAGATACGGCAATAATGCACGCCATGGGACAGAGATGCAAGCTTCTAGCTGTAGTTAGATATGAAAAGCTCATTTTAAGTATTTACCCCTGTGGGCAACAGCTATTTAAATGGGAAATCCTGGGGGCAATGACTGCAATTTGCACACCACTGCAACGTAAAAGCTACCGGAGACTCTCCTTCCTATCCCTGCCCCGCGTCTTTTGGGACATCCTAATAAATCTCACATCCCCACACTTGTCAGCTTCCAAAATATTAAAAAAAAAGGGTCTTCACCTGTGTCGAGTGGTCCAGTACACACGGAGGCAGCAAAGCAACCCCTGTCACCCGCTGCCTGCACCCTCCCGGCCAGAACCCCGGGCCCTGCAGAACCAGCCCATCCTCTGACCCGCGAGCTGAAAACATCGGCAGCCGTGAACATCCTCCTGGAATATTTTGGCTTTAAATTTTAAGACATATATAATTATTCTTAGAAAGCATTACTGTCTCAGGTGCCAAAAGGCTGTTTCTATATTGCCCTCATAAAGTGTTGGTACGAAGCAACAGAGGGGTTTCAGCTTTTCTTGAGCAAAGTCTCTCTATGTTGTTCTGCTGAAAAGACAGGAGGTGAAGAAAAAAGGTGTGCGCTTTCACAGGTGAACTAGAGGAAAGGCAGGCTATTGTGAGAGAACAGAAAATTCATATCCAAATGACAACACCAATAGTACCACTTTGAAACATAACTTCCCATTAGGAGTAATGGTAATAATATGATTTGAACAATAAATCTTAATGCCAGAGCAAGCCATTTCAGAAACACAGCAATCTGCATGCTCTTCCAGCACCAAAATTGGGCTTATTTATGTTAAGAAAAATATTTTTGCAATTTAGTTTGTTACGTATTATTCCCCCCCACTCCTTTTGGGTTTAAATATTCTTCTAATTCTTTTCTCTCTTTTTCTTATGCCATTTCCTTCCTTCACCAGCAAAATACTTATTGGCACGTTCAAGCTCAAATCTGGCAGCAAAACTCCGAGAGAGGAATTTAGAGGATGCCACCAGCTACCAGCTAACTAACGATTAACTACTCCATGGCCCCAGGGCACCCTCAAACCAACTACTTCCAAAGGATATTCTTTGCCTAAAGACACAGCAGTAACTGGGGAGAATTCAGTGGGACATCCACCCCTCTGCTGCTGGTCAGTCACGTCTAAAAAATTGGAGTATTTGAAATTAAAGCCTTCTCTGTCATATCCTTAGCCATAGGAATAACAAAACACAGAACAAAAAATAGTTTACTTTTCACAAACCTTTTCTAACGTATCTTGTTATTTTTCAGTAATTACTGAAATTTCTATCAAGTTTTGTGTGGTTCTGTATTTCTTTGGTAACTCACAAAGACTTACTTGCAAAGCACGTTAAGCATGACGAGGGGGTACAGAGCCTCTCGGGCTCGCCACGGCTGCTCATGCACTCCACAGCTGGATTACCTCTGGACCAATTTTGGCCTCTTTACTGCCCCTCATCTAGGGTTAATGATTCCTAAATTAGAGATCTTGCGCTCCCAGTGCTGTTACAGCATTTATCACCGCAGCTGTGAACTTGGCGGAAAGATAGTTTTTGACGTGGGAACTAAAATTACAGCTCCAGGAGCGAAGGTGAAAGGGGGATGACCAGCAGAAAGAGCCCAGGCGGTCGATGGGCTGGGAACGTTGGTCTGCAGTTCTCCACATGGAAAGGAAACCAAATTCAGCGCCGAAAGAAGGACATTATTGATTCACAGCTCCGTCCAGGCGTCATCTTTATTACCCTTGTACTTTCCTATACTCTGAGGTCATAATTTTAACTTTAAAGTTGTTCCAACTCTGAGTTACTCCGGTCCCAAAAGCACTCCAGAAGCCAAAATCAGCCAGAAACCCACATCCACCCTACGTTAAAAACACCGCAGGAGGTAGGGAAAGCATTGTGGGTTTGCTGGAGGAGCCACTTTGCAGTGCAAAACCATGAAACGGCTAACAGCAATCGACAGAAGAAAGATTGAAAGACCTTAACACAACACAGCCTAGTCGGACATGGTGGCGTACACACGTCCTTAATCACGAACAATTAGTCACGCCATGTCCTCGGTTATTTATGCAGGAGATGGGAGTGCTCAGCTTTGTCCTGAATTATCCTGCTGAAGAGACAGATCAATATCTTAATGAGGAGCAGTGGAAATCTTGTTAGAAAAATTGTTGCTCCAAGAGGCCACCTCATTTTTACTACATTCATTTCTGCATTTCTGTGTTACCCTTCCTTAGGCCTGCTCAAATTAAACACATGGTGATTCCCCATGGGACTGGGGTGCCCGACTCACACTGGAGCAGCCGTGGGACCCCACAGCATCTCAAAGTCATCACTCCCACAAATATTCCACAAAATCCATTCTCCGCCTGTGGAAAGGACGCAGACACTACCTCCCACAGCAGTAACGACGAGTGCAGCCACAGCATCCCCTCCTCATAGGTTTACCCAAAAAGCGAGTCCCCCCCCCACGCCAGCGCTGCCGCGCCGCAGCTGCAGGCACGGGCTGAGAGCAGCCGGGCAGGGCAGCGCTCGCCCTTCCCAGACAGTCTGACCATCTTTCAGGTATCCTTACAGCCCCGGCTGCTATCCACGCGTATGCATTTCGCCTCCAACCCAGCGCTCCTTCTGCAGTTCACAGTACCGCCTCGTCGCCAAAATTAGCTGCTTCAGACAGCACCTGTGCTGGGGGAACCCATCAGGGTGAATGACTTAAGGAGGCGATTACTTTTTTAAACTTCTGCCTTTTTAATAGGTAAGTAGGCTTTTTACATCATTTGCTTAGCTCAACCGTAGGTCATTAATTTTTTTATTTTTTTTAAGCCGGCAGAAGCCCTGCCTGCTCTGCAGGGGCAGGGCCGACTGAAGACGATGTATATTAAAAA
>NW_008794603.1:1566399-1584140 GCF_000699145.1 Aptenodytes forsteri | reverse complement strand
ACGATGTAAATTAAAAAAAAAAAAAAAGAAAGAGAGCTGCTAATCAGCATCCTCTGTTAGCCCTCAGTACATTTAGGTGTATTTCTCTTCCCTTACTGAGCACGTCCCGACCTCGCCGTGCCCCGCGAGTGGGCGGCAGGGACCCCGAGGGTGCTGCTGCGGGGTGGGGGGCAGCGGAACCCTGCGGACCTGCACCCCTGCGGATGTTCCCTGGGCTTACACTGGGCTGCAAAAAACTTAGTTCACACGTCACACCTCCTGATTAAAGTCCTGTCACCAACACACGCATTCTTGTAATTGCTAGTGATATTTAATGCATATCATGTTCAAGTCTTTTTTTTTTTTTCTTTTTTTTGTCTTAACTATGCCAAGTAGTTGACTTTCTGTCAATACACAAATTTTGCAAGCACGTTTGGTGCTGGCAGAACAAAAAAAACCCAAAAGAAACAAGCAATTCCGCCACCAGACAGTAAAACGGTCTATGAAGTCTATTTATCCAGGGATTTATTGATTGTGGGATTAGAGCTGGTTCAGCATGTTATCTGTGTGAGACGGTGGCAGACACGATGCAGTCCTGGGCTGGAAATCATCCGCTGTTTATTCAGCTTCTGGATTTGCTTTATGCATGTGACCTACCCGTTGTGTTAAAATTCTTTCTGTTGCTAGAGATTTATTTTGTTTCTTTCCTAGAAGTATTCTTTGTGCTCGGGTTTTGTCACACGTTATAAAGGTTCAAGGAACCACTGTACGACGAAGATGCTAAGATTTTGGCAATGAATTTTGTGTGTTTACATGACTGTAGCGCTCCCTGACACACAAAATACGTGTCTGGTTATCCTGTGTCCAAGCACAGATACCGATAGTTTAAGCATTAAGTCCAGGCACTCCTTGCAAAGAAAAGCTCGGTAGCATCAGTCCCAAGGCTTCACAGTACAGACCCGGCCGAGGAGTTCTGGACAATGGTATTTGTGAGGGCTGATGAAAAGAAATAAATGCAAATAGTACATACTCTAAAGGGTTGGTTGGGGAAAACCCAAAATGCTGACTTTTTCTCTGCTTTGCAGTATTTTAGTGCCAAATCACCGTGCTGGCGACGCGTCCGTTCCAGCGGACAGCCGGGGTGCGTAACCAGACTGCCTCCCCACTGCTACGAGGTAGAAAATAACCCCCACGGCTCTTCCCACGGTTCACTTTTTGGGGCTCAAGGAAGACCATGGCCTCAAGGAGAACATGCCACTGGCTCCCACGGTACGGCATGATGCACCAGGAGCCTCACTGGAAAAGTGTGCAGGAGCCGCCAATTAACTAAGCCGTAGATGCAAGGAAGTATTTCAGCTGATGATCAGATCCAAACCGAATTCCCAAATTCCCCGATAAAGCACGAATGTTGACTTTTGCTAATAAACCACAAGAGCAATTTAGTATCTTTGTGACAAACTGTCCCTGAGCGGCGCGGGGGCTGCCTGCATTGCGGGCAGCAGGGATGCTCCCTCCTCCCCACCAGCCGGATAGCACTGCCAGTGAACGCTGCTCCTGTGATACACCGCGGACCTAAAACCTATCTCCTCTCAGGAACTGTGTGTTTATCTCCCCCAGGGAACAGAAAACAGGGCTGAGCTCTGGATCTTCACTACGAAGGAAATCACCATCACACCTCTGGTGACACGTCACGTCGCCACCGGTGCTTTGCTGGATGCTGCGGATGCCAAGGGGGGCTCAGGACCAGCTGGTCGTGGAGGAGGCTGGGAAGGAGATGGGAGTGTTTGAGTGTGCAGAAGAAATCTCTCCATACTCAGATGACCTCTCAGACACTTCCACACCGTAGGCAGACAGGAAATAGTAAAGGCTAGTCATAACTCTTCCAATGGCTGTATTTAGCTGGAAAAATCAGACCAGGCACCTAACAGCACATCAGTTACCTGATTACTGTATTTACTGATGCTTTTGCACGCAACAGCAGTTACAGTACGATGATCAAAGACCCCTCTGAAGCCCCCACATCACCTCTGAAGCCCGTGCATCACCTTGGCAATGGCTTGGCACGTTGCATATTTCTCTCTCAAAAATCAATATATTGCATAAAGCCCCTTAATAAACAGCTGGCCAGCAGCAATGTGCGCCGTCACCCGAGCAGGGCACATAAAGGCGCCACGTTATATTTTCTTTACCTAAGTTATCCAAAACAATAATTCCTATCAAAAAGCACCTACGCTGTGGACACTGCATATCAAACAAGAAGCAAGGCTCTTCCTAACTTCCACTAAGAAATTACTTGTTAGATAACAGACAATTTTTTTTAAGAAAATTCAAACTTTCTGGAACTTCTGGGGCGAATTCCGTGAGCTCACAAACATCTTTCCACGGAAATACATCGGAAATTGTGCTTCATGATATGAAACGCCTCTCAGTATTTAGGGATCCTCAGGCAATTAAGAAACCCTTTAGCAAGTCATAAGTGACAGGAGATTGAAATCAGGTCAGATTAAGAAACAAAATTCTTTTAGCAATGTTAATTCTACCTCTTTTGCTGCATTTCTGCTCCCTGCCTACCAAGAGAGCTGTCTGTACCGGCCAGGGAACGTGCAGCTGTGTACCATGAATGCATAATCCACAAAATGCAAATATTTTTTTGTCTACCAACTTGCCAAAATATATTTTCCTCCAAGCAAAGACCAAGCATGAAAAATTCCAGTCTTAGAAGTTAATTGACCGGAAAGTTATAAATAACTGGAAACAGAGAATTACAGCTAAAGTACACTTCTGACCCTACGAGGGAGGAAGGCAGTCAGTGAGTACGCAGATCTCCCAACACGAATAGAAGTTCCTAACCTTGATTCAGAAAATGAGAATTTACTGAAATAAGGGGGAAAATGTGCTTTTTGGCGCTAGGTTTGACCGTCCTCTGAAAGTCAGGGCTGGCAGCCCGGCGTGCAGCACTCCCCTCCCCGCAGCGGCGCCTTACCCGGGCACTGTCGGGTCCACGGTGGGTGGGTGGGAGGGAAGGTCCGACACCGGCGGGGACCGGCACCCTGCCAGCCCTGCTCCCTGGGTGCTTTCAGTCCCACCCAGCTGCCCCCCGCGGCAGCCTGCCCTCCCGGCCCGGCACACCCGACGGAGGCACCCGGACACCCTGACCCAAAGCCTTGCTCTCGGCGACCACATCCTATCACCCTTCACGTCAGCTGACCCAGATTCAATCTGAAGCAGCAAGGGTTTATACGCCATTACTCACACCAGAAGGGCTGAGTTTGCTATGCAGTCAGTTTTACGATTTATTAATCTACTGCACAAGTAGTATGTTAAAGACCTACAGAGAGTTCATAAGCAAGAAAAAAAAGACAATGAACCTATAATAAATAATGCAATTGGAGGAGGAAGCCGTTCCCAGGATCCCCAGCATTTTCTACCATGCTGTGATGACATACACAGGTAACAAAATCCTTTGCACCTCCATGAACCCAGCCTACCCTGAACGCTTTTACTCACTGTAAGGTGATATGCCAGAAGCAGGTCAGATCAAAAGTGCTCAGTTCTGCAGCCGTTGCAGATAACCATACAGGCAAGTTTTCTCAGTACCTCCTTTATTTCCAGTGTAGCTGGAAATTTTGTACAAGCAGAACAGAAAAGGATGGAGAATTGTGGATGCAATATCAGATGCCTGTTTCTCACCTTCCTTTCTCTTCAACTTTTTTTTTTAACAACCTTTTTCTGCAGCCATAGTTTGCCGTTTATCAGTGACGCACTAACGTTTGAACCCCATCACATTTGCTAATGGGTTTATTTTTGACTTCAAGATTAATTCAGTATAACAAGCCAAGATAATAATCTTTACTGGATGCCTCCGATACCAGATCAGTGTTAAATAACTCAGTCAAACCGTGTCTCTGTAAGGTAGGATGGCTCCTGCGTGCGGAGAGCCAGCAGGTAGAGGCTGGAGATGGGGGCGGGCAGGGGGCTACGTCCGCCAGCCCCAGAAGCATCATGCGTGCCCGCAGGGATGCAGGGATGCAGCCCGCGGTCCAGGAGGCAGCACGCCCCATCCCAGGGGGGCACGCAGGCTGTCCTCCTCACCGCTTGCTTCTCTAGCTGCTCTCTCCGAACCCCACAAAGCCAACACAAAAGGGCAGGGAAGGGAGTCAGGAGGAGCAGCCCCCGAAAGGAAGGGTGCTGCAGCCCGCCGTGAGCTGCCTCCCAGCCTGCCCCCCGTAAGGACAGTGCCTGCGGGCTGCTCCTCTCACCCCCAAACCCAGCCCTGCGCTGGAAGAGCCTCCGGGCTGTTTTCAGCCCAAGCACATTTTTCCCCTCCACAAAATTCAGGAGCTCCGAAATACATTTCGGATTACCCTCTCCCCAGCGCTCTCCTGAAACACCACAGCATTTTACCCACAACGGGCTTTTTCCCCTTTTTCCTGCCAAACAACTTTATTATAATTTAGTTAGTTAAAAGTAGCACTTAGTGAAGGTTTTATTTTGTTAACAAACACAGCTAACACAGCTGTCCTCTTTAGCTTAAATCTCACCTTGGCTTGACAAAAAAAAAGCAGACACGTCACAAGGCTTTAAACAGAAACTACAACTATTGTATTTCACCCATAAAACTGCGCGAGCCCTGCAGCTAGTACAAAGCGGGCCCCTCACTCGGGCCAGCGCAGCCTGCTCCCCGCACGCTCCCCAAAGAGTCCCTCGGGTTTAGAAACTTCCAAAAGGCAAAAGAAACAAAGATGAAGTCTTTTTCAAAACCGTACATCGAGCGTTGCTGCTCAGCGATTACAGTAATTGCACCGCGAAAGCCATTTAAGCCGTTTGGAAACGCAATACTGGGGTTAAACCAGTTTTCCACCTCAGGGAATGGCTGCAGCCTTCGGAGGGCTCCCCATGCTGCTCCCCACGCAAGCAAGCCTTCGCAGAGAGGTTTGGGGCAAGAAGCTGTAAGCTACGGTCACTCTAAAATAACCACATTCAGTGCGCCAGCGAGAGATGCTGAGGGCACGGCATCCCTCCACGTCCGGACGCTCGCGTTGTCGGCAGAACCGGGGCTCCGCTACTTCTTTTAGTGCAACTGTAAGATTTCATCTAAACACGCCTTTGGCTTGATGATTACGAGTTTTGGCTTGACAAGCAATCTCTACACCGACGACAAATCCAGCGTGCAGGTTTCTGACGGGGAGAGCTTTGCCATAAATAGTATTTGCAGTTGTAAGCAGAAAAAGCCCTTTGCACACCACCGCCCGGGCGGGCTCTCCACTCCTGCCTTCCCCGAGCAGCGCATGTCCCAGCCACATCCCAGCCCACCTGAACAGCCCAGTAAATCACATTATTTCAGAGCAAGCAAACCCCAGATAAGCTCTTTAGAAAAAAAAAATAAGTGTCCTTCAGCAATCTGGACGCAGAAATGATATTAGAAGGGGCCTCTTCTCGGGCTTGCAGAAAGCTGATGGGAGAGGTTTCAGGGGTATTTAAAACGTTTTTTTTCTTGGATTGCAATTCATGATCCCTTAGGTGAGCAAGTGCATGAGGAAACACCCGGGAGGGAGCTGCTGTGAGCTGAACTATTTAGTAAAAACCTCCCATTGTGTAGTGCTCTAAATAAAGAATAGTGAGCATAAAGGTATCCAGGACAAGTAACAGGTATCCATGGAGAAGACAGCTGGGCATTTCTCCCAGGTTTTAAGCAGACAGTAAGCAGACAGATCATCTACCGGAGGCAGGTACCCTGCTGAATATTATCTTTAAAAAAATAAATAATACTTAAGAGGTATCAATTGGCTGCTGACAAAAAATACTGACAATATCATCAATAATTTATTGAGGATAACCATCCAGGGAAAGTCTGCATTGCCGTTTGATCCGATATGTTAACTAAGGAGAGGAAATAAGTTGCTATATAAAAATAATGGCTAAGACTTCAATACGATACACAAAATACTCTCTCTAAAGCAGAGCAGCCCCAGCCCCCCCGCTGCTCCACAGCACCCTGGGGACCAGAGACCCCGTCTCAGCCTGGGAGACATCGGCCGCTGCCACGAAGGTGTTTTCTCAGCAGAGCTTGTACACCTTCGAGGAAAGCCTGCTCCCTCCTGATTACGGAAGTGTGACGGAGTGCAGAAAAAAACATTTCTGCCCCCGCCAGCTACGCAAAAATCAAGAACACGACATATTAAACTGTAAAAGGAAAGGCCATGTGGGTATTTATAAATGTACAGAACGTAACGCTTACTAAGCTTTCAGTATGACCAGGGGGCTCTACTTTCAGCCAAGCGCAATTCTCCACGTAGGCAGGACTGCAAGTACATGTGCTACAGAACGTGGCAGCTTGCATTGCCTGCTCCGATTCATCACTTCTTCCAGGGCTGCAGGTGAAAACACGTTTAATGATACTTCAAGCTCTGACCCAAACCCTGAGCATCCCCGGCGTCGAGACAATCCATGGCTGTCACGAGCCGTCTCATAGGCACTGGGCTTGGGGATTTCCCTTTCAAAATATCCAGTGAGCTGCATGCCCCAAAACTGAAGGTATTTCCTTTTTTTCCCCACCAAGGCTTGGCGAGAAACAGAGACAAACGTGCATCGCTTGCTGCGATGAGGACACTGACAGGTCGTGTCCTGCTGCCAAAGCCAATGGATTTAAAAAAAGAAAGTGGATACGGCATCTTTTGCGTACTCAGACTGAGATGCCAAAGCCAAGACGACAGGGAATATTCAGGCTCGTTTCCACAAGACGTTGCTTTAGGAAATAAATCTTTGTGCGGGTCCTGGTGCAGAACCACGGGCGGGACGCGAGGACCAGCACCTGACACCCTCTGCCCGGGGCGAGGAGTCACACAGGGACAAGTAGCCCCGTCGCCACCTGCTACAGCCACACCAAGCCACGGGAAACACACGGGCACGGGAGGTTGAGCCCGATGCTCGTACAGGTCAGGCAGAGATCATTATGGCGTTATTGCTAAAGGCCGTAACTGACCCTGCCTCCCAGGAGAGGCGGGACAGCGGCTCCGAAACGGGGCTTGGGCTTTTGGAGAGCTGTTCTCCAAACGGAAACCACACCGGGAAATCTTAGTGCTGGAGTCTTTTTTCACAGCAAGCAAGCGAACAAACAAAAAGTGGAATAATAGACCATAACTCCAGGTAAGTGCAGCTGTTACGCATCAAATGACATGTACGTGATGCAGGACACAAAACATTAAAATAGGTTTAATAATAAAGTTCACTACGCACAGTACTTTTAACGAGTATCTAAAACGATGAGTGAATAGTTCACAGCTATATTAAAATACTCAGCAGCGTGCAGAAAGTGACCTCACCCCTAGTCCCAAACATCCACTTTGTTTATTATGTCCTCCCAACCCCACTGAATTACACTTTCCTCTTCTTTTTAATAAACTCACCCTTGTAAATATGAACCCACTATAAATGGCAATATGCCTCCGCTTGACCATGCATCCTAAACCTTGATGTGCATTCGGTACCACCCTGGGTCACTGCTCTGCCACCGAGCATCAGCGGCAATAAACTGCCCCGAGTGCCAGCAGCAGCGATCACCCAGCCCAGACAGACCCAGCTCTGCAATGGGGTGAAGAACAAAACACCTACACACCTACTGTGCAGCTGGGCTACACAAAGCTGACCAGAATAGACTGCTTTTTGACAGGCGCTTACTGGCTTGCAGTCAAAAAACCCAGAACAAGCACTGGGAAGCAATGCAAAAAGTCAACACAAGTCCCATGTGCCAACTGAGCAGGCGAATCGCGAATGGTGTCAAACCAGTCGCCTGAAGGTGCGCTATTAAAACAGAAAACTGCACATTCGATTTCAATGAACGATGATTTAGTCATTTTGCTAAAAAACTTCATTCTTAGATTTATTTTTTTTATTATTTCTATTTCATGTAAAGGCAGAAAAATGAATATTCTACAATTTGACTGACATGTATTTGTCTTTTAATTACTGCATTCACGTTAAGTTCATTTTTTTGAGTGCAGCCTAAATTTGCCATTCCTCCCCAGCCTTCTGCAGATTTTACAGGATGAAAAACCTCAGCAAACTGTGATACAGAAATGTGCCCGCCACCCCAGGAACATTTAAGATCACTTTAAAAAGGGCAAAATGCACACGGAAAACCTCCCACAGCTGCGCCGAGCAGCGCCCGGCCACCTTTCTGCTCGAGGAGGCTCGGCACTGCAAGAAACACGGGGCAGCAGCTGCAGAAGGAGCCGTGGACACGCACCGAGGAACCAACCCTGCTGCACATCCCCTGCCTCAGTGGATGCACATCTGGGGAAGATGCGCTCGAACGCTGCTCTCCAGCCCGGGAAGCTGTCCACATGTGCAAGTACAAGATGTATACGCCCTGCCCCGCACACAGCACAAGGAAATTCGTGCCAGCGTCTCTCTGCAACTGTATTTCCATGCCATAAGCATATTGTCAGAATAGGAACAGTTTGCTGTTTTTCCTCTCCCGTGGGACACGTTAGTTTACGTGTAAACAAAGACTGTATGGGCGTTCATGTTTACAGGGTGCAGAAAACAGATTTATTAACATCAGATTCTTAAAACAAGGACGTTTGTGTGACCAGGTAAAACGTTTCGTTTGCTTGATTCGCTGTGTGAGCTGGTATCTTCCCCCCCAAGAACTGGGGGGGAAGTTAGCACAATACTGCTCATTCAATATTAAGTTAAAAGGACAACATTTGGTGTTTGAAAACCGTGCTTAGCAGAAGGTGGATGCTCTGGGATACAGCTGAAAGGGTACCAAACCAGCAGACGTATAAATACCAAACACAAACCTCCCCCTTGCCACAAGTTGCGCCAGGAGAGGTTTAGATTGGATATTAGGAAAAATTACTTCACCAAAAGGGTTGTCAAGCACTGGAAGAGGCTGCCCAGGGAAGCGGTGGGGTCACCGTCCCTGGAGGTATTTAAAAGACGTGTGGACGTGGCACTTAGGGACATGGTTTAGGGGTGGACTTGGCAGGGCTCGGTTAACGGTTGGACTTGATGATCTTAAAGCTCTTTTCCAACCTAGACAATTCTGTGATTCTATGATTCTATGAAACACAACAAAGCTCTCTTCTTGGAGAAGTTACTTCATGGTGAAGAACAACGTTGTGCATTAAACCAGAAGAAATACACACCGTGTTCAGTACAACTGCCCATCAGGCAGATGTTGCAGCGTGCTGCTCACGCCGAACCCTCCCCGAGAGGTTCGGCTTTTGCGGGTCCTGGGGACCAGAGGAAAACCTTCCTCCTTGTCCTACCGGGCTTTGGAAATTTTGCAAATGACCCAGTAAGACTGTTGAATATAAAAAATAATTGCAATCTCAACCTAAAAGACAGAAATTTTGTGACAAATGCAAAGTATTTGTTTTCTGAGACGGCACAGTAAACCACTCCTTATTTCCCAGCAGTGATCATGAAACACTCGCTGGCTCATTATTTTTCTTTTCCAGCAAAGTATCTCAAAGACATGTTTTTAATTCTGTGAGCCCCATGACCTGTGCCCATGATTTCCAACACAGAAATAGTTTCCAAATTGAATTCCAACATCAATACAGGACAAGTAGGATGCAGACTTTATTTCTCACTTACAGGTCCTGTCCTCCTCCCCAAAGAGAAGCACGTTCTTTTTCTAACAGGGCAGCTCTAAGGACTGATTTCAGCTATGATGATAGAGACAAACGGGCAATGGGCCATTAATTTGGTCTGGGGTCTCACCCAGGGGATGCCCCAGCCTCCTCACTGCGACTGTCCCAGTAAAGGCATCGCAGGATGCAGGATGACCCAAACCCCACCGTCCTCCCGGGCAGCTCCCCAGCAGCTACAAATCCAGGGAAAGGCCAGGCTATGCAAACTGAGTTCTCAAGAGCAATGAAGACAAGCAAGTCCGTGATTAATAAAATGCAGCCCAACAAGAAACAGAGTCAGCAGACATTTCTTTATCTTAACTAAGTTTAATGGGTTTAATTTCATTGTTTCTGCCTTCTCAAATGGTTCTGCCTTTCCTTCCTCCCCTCCTCCCTCATCCCAGAGGACTCTTCCCTCCATCCTTCCCACCGCGAAGGCCAAAGTCCTGCAGGGAGAAACTCACATCCCCTTTTTGCTGCTTTTCATTTAAGAGCCCAAGTTGGGAGGAGCTTAGGCTGAGTTTAAAAAGGGTGAAATGCAGCTACTTACTTCATTTTTTTCCCCAGAATGAAACAAACTCTAGATACTGGCCATGTGTTTTCCCACCAAATAACCTCTCTCTACCTAAAGCAGAAACTAAGATGCATATACAGACTATATCACTGAATGCTTTACGCAAGGTACATTATCAATATGTTTGGAGACATGTCTTCATTAACAATCTGCTACGCAATTGTCCTCTATTGGTGCCACAAATCTTTTTCCTACTTAGTCCTGGAAGCTGAATTCTTACTGGTACTCAAATGAGTTATTTTAAAGCATTCGCCAATGTCTTGAGACTTTATCTGATGCCTTCCCAACCGTACCAAGACATTCCACCTATGGTGAAAATAGGGGTAGCTGGGTGGTCCTTCAGAAAAAGGTGGTACTTCAGGTATCTCAGGGCACTCCTTCCCTGCCTCAAGGGCATGGCTTGCTTTTGACTGTCGTTGCCGTTACGAGAAATGCCAGGTTTGCTTGGCTGCACAGAGCACCCAGGTAAATGGCAGTCCCTGTCCCAGAAAGCAGAAACATCACCCACCCATGATGGGTGGGTGCCGCGGTGCGCCCACGGGCAGGACTGGCATGACTGGCATGTGTGCAACATTTGGAGGGGGGGGGGGGGGGGGAAATCTCATTTTTTTCTCTTTCCTGACACTTTTGTGAGTTAGTATGGTTTCAATATCAAGGTTTCACTATGAGAAAACATGTAAAACAGAACGAGTCTTAAGGGACTTGGCTGCAGCGATGGAAAGTAAGAAAGAAAATGCATTTCTGCACCTAATGAAAGAAATAGATCTTCACAAGAGCCTTCTACCGTGGTGGTTAACCAGGAGATCTTTAGCAGTACGGGTTTTCTCTGCACTCCAGATTTCAACTCGCATCCTTGACATAAATAAAAAAGGCTCTTTTTGGCGAGAGGCCATACAGGTCTGCTCCTCCACCTCCACGTGCTCCTCGCTCCCGTGGCACACGCATGCACACACACACACACGCTCACTCATGCCAGCAGCTAAAAGGCTGCCATTAGGACACGGCATCCCTTTGCACCCTGCCAACACCAAATACACTAAATGCACTATACACTATGGACCACAGCTTTGTACATCAGCTAGAGGTGTCCACCTCATTTACCCCTCTACGCACCAAATACACTAAATGCACTATACACTACGGACCACAGCTTTGTACATCAGCCAGAGGTGTCCACCTCATTTACCCCTCTACAGGACTGAATTTACTATACTTAAATACTTACACATATACTACTTATATATACTTATATACTATATTTATTATACTACGTTATCACCCTATGATCTGGCCCAGTATCAGCCAACAAAAATTACCCGATAAGCATAAAAAAGCAGCAAGAGACTCTCTAAGAGTTGACACTCATCCTAGTGCCTTTATGTCATCAACAGCCTTGGGAGGGGTTGTGAAATATTGTCACTCCAGTAATTTCAATATAGAATAAAATACCTACAAAATTCTTAACAAGTTTAAAAAGTCTACATAAGTGATTATGCAAAAGTTAAAGAGAATGGAAAGTCTTTGTTAATAACCAAAGCACACAGAGAATGACCACTTATTTTCTTCTTGGGAACACATGCAAATCTTTGACAGTTCAGATGCATCCTGGAAACTCAGATTATTTTTGAAGTTTTTCATTAATATTAAAATGAAATTGCCACTATCACTCTTCCTGGCAACAATTCATAGTGAACCCCACAAGAAATCACATTCATGTATGAAGCGTGGGAAGTTCAGACTCACCCTTTCCACCGTCATGCCCTTCTAATACGCTCAGAAGAAAATTGCTACCTGGCTGATAAAAGCACTCGTTGGCTGAGAAAATCCCGAGGAAACTCCATGCAATGCAGATACGCAACCCCCCCTTGATATCCCTGAGCAGATCGTTCCTCGTCATTGCACAAGTGCAGAATTTAGGAAAATCCTACAAATAATACAATAGTACAGCTGTATGCCAAGGGGCTGGGGGGTTGATACACGGCATGGCCTCACCTGGTCCATGCCCTTCTGAATTAGGACAGGTTGCTTAAAATTTGTGTGTATATACTATGACAAACAAATTGTAAGCTGCAGCTGCTATGCTTGCAAAGATTACAAGCAAATTACGAGCCTTGATCTGTAAGGAGCAAATGCATTTGAACAGAAAAGGTAGGAAATGGTTCAACTGATTGCTGCCACTTTACATACCACTCCTGAGGCAGCCCCTTGCTCCTAAGGATATTTCTAACAGCTAACTGTACAGTAGGATAACAACAGTTTTGCCCTTATTTATGTGAATGGGTTAGGATTTGATTACTAGGTCTAGCTAGGGAGTGCTTGGTAATGAGCACTTTGTGTCTTCATAGCCGAATTCTCAGACGAAAGAATAAAAACCTTGGTTCTGTAACAAGTAAGATTTAATAGCAAGAAAAACCATCTGAAGACTGAAGGATGCTGATGCTCAGCAGTGACTCTCCAGAATTTCCAAGTACTGAAAAGGTACAATGAATTTTTTAATTTTGAAAACATGAAAAATTCTCATTATGTGAAAGAAAGGAACACAGCAAAGTACAAACTGCTCTAACCCCTTGTTTTGCATCATTGCAATACTAATTAATCCTGGTTTACAAACTGAAGCCAAGCTAGAAGGGCTTCACAGAGCTGGCTACCAGATGCAAGCCTTTCCCAGGAACTATCGGTATTTCCAGCTTTGCTTTTCACCCCTTGATATCACAAAATCTTTTTGCTGATTTTCCACCCCATTGCTCCTCCGCTGCCTCAGAAGCGGACGGTGCCCGACGTGCCCACCGCCCTTCATTTGCAGGGAGCAGCACAGCAGCACGTGGATCCAGAGACCCGCGAGGGGCGAAGGCAGAGCCCACGCTGCGGGAGGAGGGAAAGGCAGGCGACGGGTAATTACACCCCAGCAGGCTAACTTCAAATCAGGGAAAAACACCGCACAAAGTAATCAAACAACTTTCATCAGCTAGGAGATAGCATGGTTGCAAGCAAGGGGAAAAATGGATTTGTCAGAGCAAATCAGGTCACAGGGACTTAATTTCCTTCTAAGGCAGAGGAACGGGGCTGCTGAGTAGGAGAGAACTGGACTGCCTGCAAGAATACAATTTTAAAAACTTATTTTACAATAATATTAAACAAACTAGAGGAAAAAATGAGAAAGACGCAATGTATGAGGAAATGACTAAAAAGTGCAGCTCTTGGAAGTAGGAATATACCTGCTGCAGCAATAGAAAATGGAAGATTTTCCATTTATTTCCCATTAAAGTCCATTTAAGGCGACAGCCTTGCTGGAAACCCCAGCCTGGTCTCCAGGGTGGTCCCTGCTGCAGCACTGCTGCTCAGAAATGAACGCCTCCATCCTTTATACTGGCCACGCCTGGGATTTTGGGGGGTGTCCAGGACCAAAGGGGCCGAGTCCCCCCAGCCCCTCAGGCAGTCCCATTCAGGGGTTAACACCACGGGCCCCCGGGCACTGGGATTTCCCGCTGCTGCTCCTGACCCTGCTCAGACGTGCTTGTTCTGCACAAATGCAGCAACAGGAACAGGCAACTTGGCCCAACTGGATTTAAATTAGCTCGATGTTAGCAAGTGTCACTTTTGAGGGCTTCATTTAGGGCAGGGTTAAACAATAAAGTCATTTGATGCAAATGACAGAAACTCCTGCGCCAGCCGTCTCCTCCTCGGGTACCACCACCCGCACCCGGCCCGGGAGGAGCTGCTCTTCTTGGGGCAAAACTGCTTGGCACTGAACGGAGGTTTGGGGACAACCCCAAGCAGAGCTACCATGGAAAGAGATATTATAGAAAATACGGACATGGCAAAACCAGTCATTCAATTGCATCAGCAGTTAAAATGCTTCCTGAATTAAGACAAAATTAGCCATCCTCAGATGAGTATTTTCATTCTTTGTTCAAACTATTTTGCAGGAACCTTCTTATTTAGGATATGCCGTGCCCCACTTCCAGATCAGGGCAAATAAAATGTCCCTCAGATTCATGGTGGCTCAAATTCAGATCCTGGCACAAGCCATACAGGCACGTGAGTTGAACAGGTCTTTAAGCCGATCTTCTTGCAGATCCACAACAGCATCCTTGTGACTCCAATACCGGGGCTATTGTAGCCAAAGCTTTTTTCTGTCCAGAAACATGGAAAATCACCAAACCATCTAGACAACTCAGTAGGAGAGGCAGTGATGGTAAGAGGACAAGAATAAAATGAAGACCTCCAATTTATGCTTATTAACTGAAAAAACAATAGGCGAGAAACAGCACAGTTTGAGCACTGTAGAGTTTTCTTATTCGTTTATGAATTTCTCAGAGAGGAGCAATTCGGGTCTATATTTAGCAAGCAGCATCTCCACGTCCCTGCCTGCTGGTGGGTTTACAGGAGCGAAGTATTCCCTGCCCAGCACTGCAGCATGAGAAAGCAACACCCCTCGCAACCACATACGTTTGCTCCGTGAGAAATTCAAGCACTTTGCCTTCCACACATTTCCAACCAAGCGCTCGCACAACAGCTCCGACCTGCCAGGGCTCGGCGTGTCCCAACGCCGTCCTCCAGCCCCACCGGGGGGGTCCTGCCCCCCGGTACCCCCATAACCAAACCCAAATGGCTCCAGCTGCAGAAGGGACGTAGCTCGCACGCTCGCGGGGAACCGGGTAGTCATATTTTTCTTCTTAGATATGTTCGATTTCCTGGAGGCATGGTGCAGATTTATATCAGAGATCAAGTTTTAGTGCTCCTGAGTTCTCTGGATGATTGCATATGTCACTGCCCCAGAGATTACTAGCTCGTGCTTAGCCCTCCAATACTTATTCATGGAAAAAATTGAACTAGATGTGTAGACTGATGGTACAAGGTCCATCTGTGCCAGCACACACAGCACAAGATCAGCACAAGAAGGCTTGTTCAAGGAGAATGTATTCTGTTTGATTAAGCGTGAACAAGTATTTTTTGCAAAGACACGACTTCTGATGAATCACCAGTTATTCAGATTATATATGGTGAAAGGAAAGCTCCTGCAGAGCTCCAGATTAAAACCATTATCGTTTTTCTCTCCTGTATCTCCGAAGAGATCTAAAGGAAAAAAGGAGGAAGAGCCACGAAGGCTTTTTGCAGTGAAATTCAGTGCTTTGGGGAACTGCTGCCTTACGCAACGGCTGCAAGTTATGTAATGGATGCAGCTACCAAAACTGTTCTCTCCCAGTTGTGCCTCCTTAGAACTAGCACACAAACCCATACGCTTTCGCTACATTTCCCCAGAACCTTAAATCTTTAAATTAGCATTAAAAAATGCTTTTTTCCCTTTTTCGGTCCAGCTGAGCCCTTTGGCTGTGCTGCACCTGAGCGGCAGCTGCAGGAGGGGCAGAGGGAAGCTGGGCGATGACACTCCCAATTTCAGCACATCCTCGCTTTGACCGTGACAAACGTGTTTGCCTGCATGACCAACAAATATCGGTTTTTCCACTAACAGATTTTATATAATGGTAGCACTGGAGAAAGATTTTCTGAACTGCTAAGACCACAACATTTTAAATGGCTATTTTATCATGTGCAGGTTATGCTTAGGGGGAAAAAAAAAAAAAGAAAAAAACCCCACTTTCATTATGTAGAACTGCTGAATTGTTCTTTTCCTGTCACCTTCCCATCTAACACACCTTACTGATGTCTCAGTACTGAAACAGTGGTGGAGTCTCCCTCCTTGGAGATATTCAAAAGCCGTCTGGACATGGTCCTGGGCAACTGGGTCTAGGTGGCCCTGCTTGAGCAGCGGGGTTGGACCAGATGACCTCCAGAGGTCCCTTCCAACCTCAACCATTTATGATTCTGTGATAGTTTGCAGAGAAGTGGTTCAGAGAGATGAGTTTTAAGCAAATTTAGCCATCGAGTTATCCCTGGTGAAAGCCGGCTTGGGGTCCCCAAGACCCCGATCCCCTCCCACCGATGCAGAAGGTGAGGACTCCCCTCATCCCTCGCCAAAGACCATGACGAATAGGTCCACGACACACGTGCAGTTCCATACTCCACCAAACCCAAGCTACTGACAGCTTCATGCCACCCTCGTGCAGACAGGCAAACCCAGAGCAAGCAAGGAGCCATCGATGGTGGAGCAATGCCGGCATGCACAGTGCTGTGCAAAAGTCTGCTCTGGACCTTGAGCTCGTCGCTCTACCTCTCTATCCGAATTTCTGTCCTGTCAATACAATGAGATTGATGATACCTTATGAACACCAAGATCTGGTCACAAAAACTACTGTAAGACAGTGGAGAAGGAGAGCGAGAGGATGAACAAGGTACAATTTATGAAGTCTACCAACTATCAAGTGATGCCGTGTTTTGACTCTGGTTAGCTCCTCCATTAACTCCAGAGTATTTTCCCTCTCTTCTATCCTCTGCCCACGACACTTTGCCCACATCTGCACAAAACCCCCAAAATCCAAATGGTAAGATAAAACCAGAATAAATATATTTTATGCTCCACCTTTAAAGCTGCTAAATTTGTATTGGAGTTTCTTTGAAGCTAAGCGACCTTGAGAATAAACATTTTTAAATAGCCCTAGAAATTATCTAAATCACATTAGCTTTCAGATCTGTATTACCGTTCTTTGTTCACTCAAGTTGCTTCAGTTTTGAAATCATTCCCATGTATCTGTTTCTGAGAGAAACCTTCCTATGGAGACCCACAGTTTCATGATGCAAGCTATTCATGTTTTTAAAAGTAAAACCAGTGGAATATGCCTTTGATTCCATCTCTATTTATTTAATTAAAAAGCCTGGCAGGCTGTTTGATTTCTTTAATCAGAAAATGATGCTAAAAAGGTTTCCAAAATAACATTTAATGAGTATTGAAAATGGATGCATATACCATTCCTGCCAGGTTTCTGTACATTTCAGGTTCTTATTAACTGTTAATTTTTTTAGCAATTGCAGCAGCTTATCAGCAAGTCACAGGATAATACAGCAATTGTAAAAGGCTACGCACTCCTAAATGCGTGCAGAGGCAAAGCCCCAGAAGGGAAATCCAGCGTAAGAGTCAAAACTTGTTCTCCCCATGAACACCACCGGGAAGGTTTGCTGCCAACGGAGCTTAAAATTCTCCATCACAATAATGTGAAATCAGGACAATAGGTTTTGAAAATAAATGCTTTGAGTGTTCTTCAAAATTATATGTTATCATAATAATGGAGGGGTTGAATATATATCAAAAATAATCCTAAATGACGAGCAATTACCCTTATGAATCATAACCGTCTTCAGATTCTGAAAAGCCATTTGAACCTCTCAGCTGTGAAACTCTCCCGTTGCTGGCTGACACTCCAAAAAATGGAAATAAACCAAACCCCAGAGCCAGCGCTGAGCATCCCCCAGCGATCCCAGGGAAGGGGCTGGTGTTGGGATGACCTCGGAGCACTCCCCAGGCAGGAGTTCTAGTCTGCGGGTCACGCAGGAGGTAGGGAGGAGAGCCAGGAGCCACCCACGGTCACCTCAAGCACCCGTGGCCGTGACCCCTCCCCGGGCCTCCCAAAAAAAAAAAAAAAAAAGTCTGT
>NW_008794603.1:1552946-1565964 GCF_000699145.1 Aptenodytes forsteri | reverse complement strand
GACCTTGAGAATAAACATTTTTAAATAGCCCTAGAAATTATCTAAATCACATTAGCTTTCAGATCTGTATCCCCGCTCTTTGTTCACTCAAGTTGCTTCAGTTTTGAAATCATTCCCATGTATCTGTTTCTGAGAGACCTTCCTATGGTTCTTTGTTCACTCAAGTTGCTTCAGTTTTGAAATCATTCCCATGTATCTGTTTCTGAGAGAAACCTTCCTATGGAGACCCACAGTTTCATGATGCAAGCTATTCATGTTTTTAAAAGTAAAACCAGTGGAATATGCCTTTGATTCCATCTCTATTTATTTAATTAAAAAGCCTGGCAGGCTGTTTGATTTCTTTAATCAGAAAATGATGCTAAAAAGGTTTCCAAAATAACATTTAATGAGTATTGAAAATGGATGCATATACCATTCCTGCCAGGTTTCTGTACATTTCAGGTTCTTATTAACTGTTAATTTTTTTAGCAATTGCAGCAGCTTATCAGCAAGTCACAGGATAATACAGCAATTGTAAAAGGCTACGCACTCCTAAATGCGTGCAGAGGCAAAGCCCCAGAAGGGAAATCCAGCGTAAGAGTCAAAACTTGTTCTCCCCATGAACACCACCGGGAAGGTTTGCTGCCAACGGAGCTTAAAATTCTCCATCACAATAATGTGAAATCAGGACAATAGGTTTTGAAAATAAATGCTTTGAGTGTTCTTCAAAATTATATGTTATCATAATAATGGAGGGGTTGAATATATATCAAAAATAATCCTAAATGACGAGCAATTACCCTTATGAATCATAACCGTCTTCAGATTCTGAAAAGCCATTTGAACCTCTCAGCTGTGAAACTCTCCCGTTGCTGGCTGACACTCCAAAAAATGGAAATAAACCAAACCCCAGAGCCAGCGCTGAGCATCCCCCAGCGATCCCAGGGAAGGGGCTGGTGTTGGGATGACCTCGGAGCACTCCCCAGGCAGGAGTTCTAGTCTGCGGGTCACGCAGGAGGTAGGGAGGAGAGCCAGGAGCCACCCACGGTCACCTCAAGCACCCGTGGCCGTGACCCCTCCCGGGGCCTCCTAAAAAAAAAAAAATCAGTCTGCTGAGATATTTTGCTTCTGGTTCCTACAAGAAAGGGCTGGCTGGAAAGGGACACCTCCCCGCTGGGAAGGGAAGGGGAGGCAGGCTCTGCTGAGCTCAGCCCTGCTGCTCCCCGCCAGGAGGGGTCAGAAGACCCCGGCTTCCCTCCCTCTAGAGATGCGCTGGGTCCGCTTCCCGCTTTCCACGTGTTGTTATCTAAACAGCCTAAAAGCTGTAATTAAGGAGGGTAAGGAAAGCATAAAGAAATGTTTATATTTCCAGAAATTAAAATTTCAGTGACGAGGCAGTAAATTAACTTAATCAAGTTGGGAGGCATCTATGAGAAATCATTTTTATATGATTTAATGAGAGAAGGCATCGGAAACGGTGATTTTAATCAGCCAAATGGGATTTATAAGCAAGAAGATCCTGCTTAAACAACTCATTAGACTTCTCCAAAAAATCTTTACTGTCCCTGCAGACAGTCAAAACAAGATTTATTGTATATATTTACTAATTCTGTAAATCCCTTGGTAACATTGCATATCAAAAGTCAACTGATTAAAGCAGAAAACAGAGTCAAAGAAAAAAAGTCTTCATAAGCACCTGCTAAAGAAAACCGAGAAGCTCTAAGTCCCTATCAAAAGACAGAGCTGACTCAAATCAAATGCTATTAGGACTCCTAAATCCCTATTTATTATAAATACAAGGTTATATTAGAGAGAGAAATATTCAATACCTACTAATACTTTTTATAATTTTTAAGACACCTGCACCCTGGCCCACACCAGATGGCGATACCGGAGGACTGGAAAAGGAATAACAAGGGAAATGGCAAAGTCGGATGACTTACCCTTAAATTGTACTGTCCTGGCGTAACCTAACTGACATGATAGGCCTCCCAAACGCTACGTCCTATGGCACCACACGATCACACATGAATGCAGGAATGCGACGATATTGCTAAATAGATTTTGAAATCGTGATTTATAGAATAGTTAAAGGTTGAAGCACTTCAAAACACGTCAAGAGCCCTGAATCCACCCCACTGATCCTTCCAGTGACTCTAATTCCCTCTTATTTTTCCTTTGTTGAACCAGAAGTCTGCATTTGTTTTTTACAGGTATTTCTGCCTCTTTCAGTTCCAGACTAAAGACCGCTTCTGTCATGTCACTACAACCAGAAGTGCTAAGAGTATACCATGAAATAAATATTTTTGTTATTTATTATTATTTGCTCGCTGTCTAATTCTTGACGTTGGGGCCAGCAGTTCTCCACAGGACACCAGAGATGCGCGTGAGTAACTCGGTTCTTTACAAAGGTTGTTCTAGATCTGAGCGCAATTTCACAGCACTTTTCAGGCAGACACAGAAAATAATTTACTTAAACAAACTAGGAGTGTAGGCTGAAGGCACCAACTCCCCCTTTAAACTCTGCAAGTTGAAGAACTTTGATGAATGTCAAAGCCTTTTCCTTTAAATATGCTACAAATAACCGTTAGCAAAGATTCGGGGTAGGACCCTCCTACAGCCCAGGCAGGGGCTGCTCCGCTGCGGTACGCTGTAAGGACTTGGCAGCGGGAGCAAACAGTGCAATTCCTCTGCGCTGCGTTTCTGGGGCAGGTTAGAAAACAATTTACCTCCATGGTATTGATGCTCTTCAAGTCAATTTTACAAAAAAAAAAAAAGAAAATAAGACAGCAGCTTTAGAAAATTGGCTTATTATAAGGTTGCTTAATGACTATGTGCAGAAGCCATATTATTTTATCAGATCCTCTGAACTGGTTGTCAAGTCAGGAGACGCGGCGCAGAAGCCAAGCAGCACATCTAGCGCTGGGGGAAGGTTCCTCCTAAAACTGCTACTCTGCTCAGTACACATCTCCCCGCTTGGGAATGAAGACATCCGAGTGAAATTAACTGTTTTCACAGGGAAACATTAGAGCTGGAGTCCAGCTTCAAACTCAAAAAACAGTTCCCAGGCAGGGTTTCCCAGGAGATGCCCTGATGGAGAACGCTGCCTGGGTCTGCAGCAGCACAGGGATGCAGCCGTCATGACATCAGCACGGGAAGGGGCGCGCATCGCTACCTGACTTCAGTTTGGCTTTTGGACCTCTCGCCTTTGGAAAGAAACCAAATGCCAAGACTGCATCATTGTACAAATTCATCCTTTTTCATCGTGTTCTAGTATTGAAATATAGTCTGCTGAGTTTCAAAATCCAATTCAATTTCAACTCAAGGTAACGATACAAAATGATGATGATTTTTTTCATGCAGTAATTGGTAGGAGGGTAACAGATAACCACTACAAAGGCAGCTTTCTAGGCTGAAAGGTAAAAAGTTCTCCGCTCTGCAGTAAACACCTATTTCACCCCTGGGATGCAGGAGAAACCCATCCTAAGAAAAGGGCTGTAGGAGAGACTTGCTCTCTGGAGGCTGCTCTCCTATCTGCGCAGGTTTCACTCATAATTAAATTAAATACCGCTCCCAGTAGGATTAACAGAACATCGTGATTGTACTTCAAAACTCAAAATATAAGGCACCACAGCCGAGGTCTAAGACAGCAGCCATCAGAAAGGACTTCCACACCACTGGAAGGGCTGAAAAGCAGGCAGGAGCATCGCCTGAAGCATCAGCTGGGCTGATGCTGGCAGCGCAAGTCATCCCATACGTAACTCAACCCTCCTCTCCGCCCAGCCTTGGCTCTGACCTCTGTCTGGTCCTTCTGGGCTCGACTGGACCAGACACACAAAGAAACCCCAAACCCCTCTCCCGTTCGGTTCAGATCAGCCCCCACTTCAAACACTCGCAGCTGTAACTTCAGCTCATTTGCAAATCAACCACAGTTTATTTAATCTTCCTCCAGCCCACTTCCCGCAGGCTACATATTCATCATCCGCCGGACTCCCCTGAACTACCCGCAGATCAATCGGGCTCGCTCAGCCCCTGTGAGACCCACCGGTACCACCACCGCTCTCTCGCCAGCCACACGCAAGCGAAATTAATTGCAAAAGCCCTTTCAAACGTATGACCTACTCGCCGACTTTCCGAGACAAAAAAACAAGCATCGTTTTTACACCTAACCAAAAATAGCACCCCGGTTTCCAAACAACTGCGAGTTATTTCTGTTCTTTCCACGCCAGCAGACATTTAAGACTTGCATTGCACTTCTGCCATCATTTACACGCTACAGCGAGGGCAGGTAACTGTCTTACACCCAGAAGGAAGAAAGCACAGACCGAGTCTCCTCCCGGCTTTATCTACGAAACATCCAACAGAGTAAGCTGCAAATTATTTTATAACATTTCTAATAAACCCCTTCAAATTATTGCTTCTGTTCTGGGGGGGCTGTGGGCTGTTAGACGCAAACCGTAAGTTAAGACAGCTTAGATGGAAGATTTCTGCAACGTATTATTTCCACAAAGAAAAGAAACCTATTTTGCATAACGTGTACTAACAGTGACGAGGTTGATGTCTCCTGACCTTCAGCCAGCCCAGCTCCAGCGGTCACATTTCACAGCGTCAGGCTCAACTTCTCAGAAAACTGCCTCTGAATTAAATCCCTTTTACCTTAGCAGAGGTATTCAGGTACATATCCCACAGGAAACGTTCCCCATTTTTCTTGACATATAATGTACATTCGTAAACACAAATTGCACATGTTTGTGTACATAGATTATATGTTCCCACAGCAAGACCTGTCTTGCCAAATGTGTTTTGGCTTTAAGGTGAGTGATAGGGGAGGTGGACACTGTAATAAAGAATCTGCTGGAAGAGCACCCGGAGAGAGAGATGGGTCCTGGCTTTCCACAGGTTTTAAACCTACTAAGTCTCCACCCCTCCTCTCTTAAAAAAAAAGGGCATCCTTTAGATGAGATTGCCCCTTCCCTCGCGTCTGTTCTTGTTTTCCTTACTTCAACCAGGCTCACCAAAAGCTACCTACTGGAAACCATCAGTGAGAAGTGCTGCAGCTTAAAATAAACCCCCAGTGCTTGTGCCAAAGGCAGTGCCATGAAGGTTTTTTCCAGAAAAGGTTTCCAGAAGGTTTCTTCCCTCCTCACCACCACCTGCGGCACCTCCATCTTTGTCTTTACGCGCTCTCGCCATTGCTGATACTGGTTCTCCTCCAGTCCAGCTACCCTCCAGCTCTATACTCTCCTCCTCCCTCATTTACTCACATTTTTAAAGATTTTTTTAACTTCAAAACCCTTTCATCCCTCCATATTTTATCAAGATAGAGCACATTTTGCTCTATTTTACCCAATATTCATCTAATCTTATAAAACTAGGTCACAAAATTTGCAAGTTTATAGCAGTTAGGCTTTACAGATCCAGAAAATACCACCTTTTTTTTTTTGTTCTGTGTATAATGCCTGTCTGAAATATTTACAAAAATAAACTCAAAAGTATACAAACACACCACTTTGTTTTAAAATTCTAATGAGTTATTTACAAAATGCCTTTTCTTCAATCATTTCTGTTTTAAAACAGTTCTGCTAGAAAAAAAAACAAGCTGGAGTGCTTTGGTCTGCATGTCAGCCCTGAAATCCTTACACCAGCCAGCTATGCTAATAGCAGGGAGTTTTTCTTGAAATATCAGGGATTTTTTCTTGAAATAGCAGGGAGTGTTTCTTGAACGGCACGGACGATTCACCTCTGCTGCCCCCAGCCTCCCTGGGCACCAGGCTGAGCTACTAGAACACTGCAGCCTGAGGCTCTCGGAGGTTGCCTCCTGTGCTAGAAAAGCAGCCCAGCACACAAACGCTAGGACACCAGCATATGGACCGAAAAATGATCAAAGATATTCTGAATATCCCCCCTAAGCGCTGCCCTGCAGCAGGCAGCAGCCTGGGAAGAGAAGCAAGGCACTCGCTGGCTGCGGGAGCATCTACCCCCAGCCCAGGCCGGAGCATCGCTGCCGGGCAATGCTGCAGGGAGCACAGCACGCCCGACCCTGCCACAGCATCCCCGCACCGCACAGCAGGCAGCAGGCAGCAGCCTGGGACAAGGCACTCTCTGGCTGCGGGAGCATCTACCCCCATGCAGGGAGCACAGCCCCCCCCCCCCCGCCCCGGCAGCCCCGCACCGCACCGCGCCGCTGAGCCACCGTGACGGAAGTTTCTCAGCCTCGACGGGAGCACCGACGCACACGACCTGGGTAACAGACACATTGCCAAAAATCACTCCAGCGTTTTCACTTTGTAGGAAAATATGACTTTGGCCATCTGGAAGCGTTTGCAAAATGTGACCGCGTCGTTGGATTAAAGGGCAATCTGAAGCACCCAATTTTTCGAGCACGGATGGCAAGACCTGCCGGGTGACGTCTGCTTCGCGGAGCATTTGCTTTCTCTACTCACCCGTTGTTTCCACGATGCCCTCCAGGATGACGACAATCTCAAACTGCTCCGTTTGCATGCTGCGCTGGGAGAGGTCGTAGAAGGGGCTCTTGGCATCTATCACATGGCAGATGGTGAGTGGGGACACGAGGAAAAGCTGGTCGGCCCCCGTGCTGAAGCCCACGTCCAGCTCCAGCTGATCGAGCGGCAGGAATTCGCCCTCCGGGGTCTGGCGGGACTGGACAGGCAGCGAGGGGAGAGACAGAGAAAGAGACATCACTGCTGGAGCAGCCATCAAGGAGGCACCCCGACAGCATCCCGCATCCCCGCCAGCGCTCTGCACCACCCCTCACACGAGGCAAACCCCAGTCCAGCCACGTGGCTGCGAAACGGGTGGAAACCCAGCGCTGGCTGTGGAGAGCAGGGATGAATTATTTCTAACACGCATCTTACTGCAATTGCAACTCACCAACACAGGAGCCCTGGAAGGACACTGGCCACCGACACGAATGACGGCTCTGCCACTGACCCGCAGCATCACCCACCAGGAGGAGAAGATGAAGCCGGCGCACCTTGAGACTCTGGCAAGCAGAAGCCACTCAAGACCTCACAAAATCCCTGCTGCGACACAGTGACCCCGGGCAAAGGCTCACAGCCACCTCCAGGGTCCCTCCACAAACAGAAACCCCTTGCAGAAAGTGGCAGCAGTTAGATTAATTACCAACTTACCCATAAGAGAGAGTTCCCCAGCGCTGGCTAACAACCTACATCAGCCCCAAACCAGCTGGGCACACAGTTCTCCAGGGAGGTTTTTAGATCGCTGTCCTTTTGACAAAAGAAGCCTGGAGAAGGGGATGCTGTTACTGCTTTAGTCAGAGCTGCCCGCTAAGACACTACAAACCACAATTTAACAGCTACACAACAAGTCCATAAAATCACGCCTAGAGCTGAAACCTCGAACTCAGCACTCCGGCTCGTGTTACGAATAGGCAGGAACAGAACATTATAGCCCTTCCTGGTCACTATTTTTATTATAGAATTTTCCATTATTTGCTACTCAGATTTTAAAAAGAAGTTTTACAAACTGTTGTATTCATCACACACAGCCAAAACCCATCAAATCACTACTCGAGATGCATTTCCATCATTCCCGACGTTTTGAGCTGATGTGAAACTTCCCATATTGAGCAATACCACTGACTTGAAATGGGAATTTTTTTTTTAATGGGAGCACGATTACGCTTGCAGGAAGAAGCATCATCTTTCCTCTAACTTTTCCCCTAACTCTGTTTCCATTCCCCTCACTATTCAGACCTGCTGCGCTAGGTATGTAATTGGAGGGGGGGTAGAAGCCCCGTTGGAGAGGGACCAGCACAGACGTCACCTCCGGACTACCAGCGCTCCTACGAGTGACACCAGCGGCTCCCAGAGAAACCCAGTCCCATGCCCCTGGTAAAATGTCTGGCACTGGCAGCTGCAGGGGGGTGGGAGGATGCCGGCTGCCCCCGGGGCACGGGGCAGCCCCCAGCGGGGGTGAAAGGGGTGCAGCTATGGCCAAGCCCCCCGGACACGGGGGTGGGAAGCGGTTGGGAACATAAAAGCAAACGGCAGCAGACAGAGCAAAACCGGATTACGTGCCTTGCTTAGGATTTGGTTTCTATTTTTAAAATTTTCCCTGAATGGTGGCTGGATTTGAAGGAGATCTAATCCCAAACAAACAATCGTGTCTTCCACTGCCCTGAAGTTTCGGCTAAGAAATGTGCTTAAATTTTTGTGTGTGAAAATTCAGATTTATCACACCTGCCTCTGCTACCCCATCCTAGCATACACCATGCAGTTTCAGATAACGACATCAGAGCCAAGAAACATCTAGAGCACATCTGCATAAATATCCTGCCTGCAGGGTTTTGTTTGTTCTTTCTTTAGAGAGAAGTCTACTTTTCCATAAAAAGACAAAAGCACAAGCAAAGCACCAAATAACACCGGTAAGCAGGGCAAGGAGCAGCTCTAGGGCAGGAACCGCTTCCATCAGACATCCCACACCCCTACAGTATTGTTATAGCCACGGGGGAGGCGAAGGCTGGCCCATTTCTGGGTGACATCACTCTGGGGACACCTTTCTTTAGAGAGAAGTCTACTTTTCCATAAAAAGACAAAAGCACAAGCAAAGCACCAAATAACACCGGTAAGCAGGGCAAGGAGCAGCTCTAGGGCAGGAACCGCTTCCATCAGACATCCCACACCCCTACAGTATTGTTATAGCCACGGGGGAGGCGAAGGCTGGCCCATTTCTGGGTGACATCACTCTGGGGACACCAAGACACCCCCCCCCCCCCCCCCCCCCTCCTCCCCCCCCCCCCCCCCCCCCCCGGCTTGGCTTTGGCTTTGGGACAGAGGAAAACGGTGGCCCCGGGTCAGACCCAGTGAAATGCAATCAGGAATTGCACGCGCCAGGCTTCGTTCTGAAGGCTAATGGTTTGGGGAAGTCCTCTAAAGGGCTGGTTGTAGAAGCTCTGGCTCCTCTGTTTAGGACTTCAGCTACCACCACTATTGTCCAAAATGTTTTGGCTTTACATGGCCCTTCTCCACGGATGCTTTCCAAGGAATACCCGGCGGTACCTGCCCTGAAATCTCGGTCTGAACCAACCAGCCAAAACCCCCCTACCAATGCACAGGAGAGGATGACGAAGCAGGGTGAACTATTATTTTGCAAAAAAATCCTATATAATGGACATCTTAACAGACGGAATAGTGATGGAAAAGGAGAGTTAAAGACAACGCAGTGCTTGAGGGATGCAGCAAAGTCCAGAGAAACGGGCATGAACTACAGATGGGGGGAAGAAAATGATGGGGAAGAAAGGTTAAAAATGGGTGGGCTGCTGCCTGGGTGCCATGAGCTGTAACTGCTGCTGCAGCGCCGGGGAGGACCCTCCTCCCGCTCCCACTCCCACGGCATCGTCACACTACCACCGCTTGCTCTGGAGCTCATGGGATTCCCGGGGAATCTACCACGTCTGTCTCAAAAACCTCCTATTTTACAGCTGCAGTAAAACCAGGTGTTACATTATTCAGCTGTGAAGTCATATACATGAAGTACAGTTGCTTCTGCTCTGAGGGAATTGAGATAAAGATTGAGAGCTAAAATGTTGTAGACAAACCAAATATTATTTTACAACTACCCCTGAGTTACAGGCAGTATTCAACCCAAGGCAGGGTGTGAGAACTCGTACTACTGACTGCTTTGCTATTCGAGACAAAGCATTTGTCAAAAGAAATGACCTTGAGTGACTCTTTTGACTCAATGTAATGTAGGGAGGAAAGTACAGAGCTTCTAAGTTTCATCCAAGTTCTTCACAATCTTGGAGATTCATCAAGAAAAAAAAAGAACATTACAATGAATGAGTCTTTGCACTAACTTGCCGCTTTTAAGGTTCGGTATTTGTTTTTTTCTCCAGTATGGTCTAAGCTTACCGGGGGAAAAAAAAAATAAAAAAGAAGAAAAACAGTGTATTGGGATTTCCAATTTTACATAGATTTTGCAAGCAGAATAACCTTTTACCAAAAAGGAAGCGTTTCAGCAGAAAATCTGTGAGCAGCCCTACAATTAACTCTGCCCTCCTGGTTTCGCAATAAACCTGCAATAAAGGTTATATGCAAACCAAAGCAGAAACACTGAAGCAGTGATTCCCCCCCTGCCACATACTCGTGCTCCTGCAAGCCGGAAAGACTGTCCGTGCATGGCAGCACCCCCTGGAAGAGAGATCGCTCTCCCTGCTGCAACCCTTTTTTTTCCCTTCTTTTTTTTTTGGCCAGGGGGCCTGGCCAAGCACTGCTCCCCCACAGCAGCGAAAGGATGCACCGGGCAGAGACATTTGGTAGGGGATGCGCAGAGCCAGCTATAACTGTGCCCACAGAAAAGCCACATTTTAGCCCTTTATTACTCTTCTCCCTCTCCCTCCACATTTATAGCCGCCCGTGTACAGAGCTCCGGCGGGCTGGGCAGCTTTGGGCTGGGGAAAGCCCCTCAGCCTGGCAGGCAAGGGGCACTGCGGGATGCCCGCAGCACCGCCTGCCACCACGGCCATGAGGCAGCCGCCGGCACCGACGGCGCCCACGTCGGTGGCACGCCTCACGAATGGCCTTCTCCTTTCCCTAACACGAACGGTGCCCCAGGATGCAAGGACAGCTCGCTTTGTTTGAGCTGCTGCTATGGCAGGGTTCCCTGGGCTCCTCTCGGTTTCTTGCTATTTTTAAAACAGCTGCAAAACCTTCACCCCTCTGACTCCAGCACTGCCTTCACAAAGCCACAAGAAATGATGGCTGTGAAGCCGCTCTTTCACATATTTAAAGTTCAGGAAATTTTTCGAAGCCACACTAAGTTTTAAGGTCCAACTTTTAAAATTCCCCCCGCGGCACCTCTGGAAACAAAAAGGGCTATTTTCAAAATTTGTAATGGAAATGACTCATTTTGATTCTTTAAAGCTATTAAAGAGCTACGTTAAACGTGACAGTCTGACCTCTCCCTAGTCAGGATGGCCTCGTCGCACAAGGCAGTTGGAGTGGTCACCGTGGTGCCCTCTAAAGACCGAATGATTACTTACCAGGCTAATTGCACATCATTCAATTTACCCATCTAAACTTCTGACACGAGGAAACAATCAGGGATAGCTCATATCGGGGAAAAGCGTAACTGAGATTCCAGCTGATTACTCAAAAAGAAAAGAACAGGGATAGATGCCTCCAAGTCAGCTTCAGCGAGAGCATCTTCACCGACGTCGGTCCCCAGCTACAGCAATCATCCGGGCACGGCAGGAAGGAGACAAATGAAATTATGGAGATTGTTTAAATTCCTCTTCCCCCCAGCTTGTTGAGTGCGAGCACTACCCCTCCTTTTGGCCACAGACTCCCCCGTGGTTTAGGATGCAGTGGGGGTCCTGCAGCCCTCACCGAATGCAGCGACGATCCTGCCTGCAAAACCCCCGTCGGAAACACGTATTTGGGCCAAAACACAACAACTTCAGAAGCCTCTGAGCAAAACGCACTTGTGCTTCGCCGGATCCAGGTGCAGCAGATGGGGGGATGAGCATCCCTCCGCAGGGGGCAGCCAGAGGAGCAGGGAAGAAAGGAGGGCAGCCCTCCAGGTGGGGTGTCCGTCCCCCCCCTGGCAAGGGGACCCTGCCTGCCCCTGCAGAGCACCCACCCCGAGGGCAGGGCACCCACATCCTCTGCCAGCTGCGGAAACATGCGGGATGCCCTGCATGCGTCAAACGTCACCCGAGCCGTCCCCTTCCACCCACTCCATGCTTATTTCATCTCCCCTGTGTATATCCGGCCGTTGTAGCAAGTCTCAAATAAACACTCAATTTTCCCTAGACATACGGGGCCATTAGCACGATTTTTAAATGTCTAACCCTGGCATTCTGCTTTCCTTGAAGTTCATGCACCATATAAATAAAGTTCTGCCTGACTGGACTCACCATTGCCTGACAGCAGAGAAATACGCCAGAACGGCAAACAGCTTTCTTTTAAAATGCACACCAAGGAATTCAAGCTACAAAGTATTTACTTGTCAGAGAAATCTAGCATTTTATAGAAATATATAAATATGCATGTAAACCCAGTGCTGAATATAAATATTATCCAACAAGGCTGCCGGTAAATCAGACGGTTGAGAGTAAATCTGGTGCCTGACGGCTGAGCCTGAAGAGCATCGCAGGGACACAGAAGGAGCCCGGGGCAGGAGTGAGGGACGGCAAAGCTCCCCTGCCAAAAGGGTGCTCGGAGAGGCCGGCAGCTCCGGGGCAGGGCAGAGGTGGGGACGCAGAGGGGGACGGTGGGACGTCCCCGGGGGACCGGCAGTGGCAGCGGGGCAAGCGTGGGAGGACCGCACTTACTTTGAGCAGCTTGCAGCGGATCTGCGCAGAGACCATGTGGCTGGTGGGGGGGTTGCCCACTCTGAACATGAGGGTGAGCTTGCCGTCCCGCATGGAGATGGCGGCGTGCTCGCTGAACATCAGGGTCTCGGCCCTCTTCTTGGGCTGAGACATCTTGATGAACATGCAGCCGATGAGGAAGGCGTCCACGATGGAGCCCAGGATGGACTGGAAGAGGAAGAGGATGATGCCCTCGGGGCATTTGTCCGTGATGTAGCGGTACCCGTAGCCGATGGTGGCCTCAGTCTCTATAAAGAAGAGGAAGGCAGAGGGGAAGTTGTAGACGTTGGCCACGCAGGGGGTGTAGCTGTCGTCGTGCGCCTTGTTCAGGTCGCCCCGCATGTAGGCGATCACCCACCACATGGAGGCCATGAAGAGCCAGGCCACGGTGTAGGTGAGGATGAAGATGAAGAGGTTCCAGCGCCACTTGAGGTCCACCAGGGTGGTGAAGAGGTCCGAGAGGTACCGGCTGGTCTCGCCGCCCAGGTTCCCGTGCTGCACGTTGCACCGCCCGTTCTTGTCCACGAAGCGCTGCCGCTTCCGCCGCCCGGGCCCCCCAGGGGCGGCGCCCCCCCCCCGCCGCTGGCCGAGGTGCTCACCACCTGGTACTCGTCCCCCAGCTTCCGCCGCAGCGCCGACATGCTCCGCTCCGCGCCGCTCCGCGCCGCCCCGCGCAGCGCCGCC
>NW_008794603.1:1527789-1552000 GCF_000699145.1 Aptenodytes forsteri | reverse complement strand
GGACCCTGCGGGGGGGGGGAGAGGGGAGGCCCGGGGGGACGGGGGAGGGTGGGGCACCCCGGCCCCTTCACGTTTCGATTTATTTTCATTTTTCCCCACCCTCCAATCCCTTCACTCCGCTCAGTGCCTGGAAGAAAATTGCCAAGAGAAACAAAACGGACAAGGAAGACCTGTCGTCAGCAAAGATAATTACCGGGATTCAAAATACATGTTAGTAAGGGCAAAAATTCTGCCAGCTGAACAGCCGAAATACTACACAGGCGGCTGAAAATCCTCCGCGATGTGTTTGCGGAAAAGCCGGGCGACGCGGTCGTACCAGCGGGCAAGGGCACGTTTTCCACATGCAGGTATTTCTGGGTCACGTGGTCACGGTAACTAGCAGGGGGGATTTTTTTAAAATTGGCGGATTTGATTATCTCTCCATCGCTAATAGCCATTTTTAATAACTCTGAAAATACTGGGTAACTTTCAAAAGAGATTTTAGGTAAAGAGCAGAAGAAAACCAAGCTCCCGTAGTTGAAAACGGCAAACAAGACGGTTACAGACTTTCCAACGGGCGGCGATGACCGCAGGCGAAATAACCGCATCGCTGACCAGGAACTATTTGTAAGGCATCGGAGGAGGTTCGGCAGCTCAGGTTGGCGGAAAATACGTGTTGTAAAAACAACCTGCTCTGCTTTTTGGTTCTAGGAGCAGACCGAGGAAACACAGCCGGCTGCGAGCGCGGGCGGGGTGAAGGCACGCTGTCCGTCCTCACCGCTCCGGAGCCGGAGGCTGGGAAAGACTTGGGCAGAAGTAGATGAAAATTCCGTTGTGATCAGAAAGCCTCAGGTGACGGACAGTCGCAGACAAAAGCAAAGCAGAAGCGGGACCGGGAATGGATCGTTATCTCTGTGCTTGGCAATGACGTGAGCGCAAATGGGATATTGTGTCCAGTCCTCATATCCCTCGTGAAAACAAAAGAGGCGAATGAGAGGGGTTCTGGAGAGCAGCCACGGGAAGATGAGAGACGGGGAAAACAGCAGCAGCGAGATCCTTTCGTGCAGCAGAGAGGCGCAGAGGACAGCCCCCGCCCGGGGCTGGGGGGAAGCGGAAAAGCCAGGACAAAAATTCGGACAAGTACACATTTCCAAACTGAGAGCAAAAAAACCAACCCGAACCCAGAAACTGTATCTGGGGTATGGTGGATGCTTGCCCGCTGGGGGGTTTTAGATTGTTAAAAAAAAAAAAATAGGGAAAAAGAAGGGGATGATCTAGTTCAGAGACGACGCAACTGAGGTCAGCGCAGAGCTGAGCTGAACAGCAGGGCCAGAAGCAGGTCAGCGAACCCCCCCCGCTGGCCGTGGCACCGGCCGGGCTCTGAGCCCTCACCGGCCATTTGCGGGACGTTACCTTCGTTCAGCAACACGTACCTTGTGTGTTCGAAAAGGCTACACACGGAGGAAGCTTAGAATAACGCGGTTTAAGCGGTTGATTTCAAGGGGGCTTTGTCAAATTATCTTGCAGAAATACCGAACGAGAACTTACACGGTGTAAGCGCTAACTAGATTGCGGTGTGGTTTAGCTTGCCTGGTTATCTGAGCTGCCACCTGGCCAGGACACACGGACTTAGCAGCTCCCTGTTAATGAGCAGTCACAGGCAAAGATTTAAAAAAATCAGCTCATGAGGCTAAGTGAAAGAAAAGCCGGTAACTCCACGGCGCGGGGCGGCCCTGCCCAGCGAGCGGCACGGCGCGCCCTGGGAAAGGCGAAGGCTCAGCACCAGCGCCCGGGTGCTGAGCAGGTGCTGGGCCCCTACCGCGCGTTGTCGGTGCCTTATTATAAACCTTATTGCAGTAGCCCAAACAGATGGGCTGTGGTTTACCACGAGGGGAGACTGGGGGTGTCCATCCTCCTCACTACTGTCGGGCTGTTTGTAATACACTTAATTACTCTGGCTCTTTCTCACATTCCTTTTCTGCAATAACTTTCATAAAGTTTTATAACAGCTTATGCAAACCTAACAATGTTTCTCCACCTGATACTTTTCTTTAGCAATCCGTGCTGCCGTTGTGTGTCCCTGATAACCTTTCCGTTTTCCTGCCGAGAAGCTTTGTGTTTTCTCCTTTCGGTGTGTCCTGGTGATTCTCCGAATCGCCAAGGTCCTTGCTCCTCACCCGCTCCTCCTCCTGGTGCTCCGGGGGCAGGTGCCCGTCAGCGCACACCATCTGCTCCCTGACACCGCGCCAAGAGGCTACGCAGAGCAAATCTGCATCGTCAGCTGTTAGTCGTGTTGTAAAGCACGTTCCTAATTTTCTAACCATTATCGCTTCACCTTCTTCAGCATTAATTTCCTAGCCTTTTCACAAGAAAACATGGACCTGTTGGAGCGGGTCCAGAGGAGGGCCACGAAAATGATCAGGGGGATGGAACACCTCTCCTATGAAGACAGGCTGAGAGAGTTGGGGTTGTTCAGCCTGGAGAAGAGAAGGCTTTGGGGAGACCTTCTTGCAGCCTATCGGTACTTCAAGGGGGCTTATAAAAAAGATGGGGACAGATTTTTTAGCAGGGCCTGTTGTGACAGGACAAGGGGGAATGGCTTTAAGCTAAAAGGAGATTCAGACTCAATATAAGGAAGAAATTGTTTACGCTGAGGGTGGTGAAGCACTGGCACAGGTTGCCCAGAGAGGTGGTGGATGCCCCATCCGTGGAAACATTCCAGGTCAGGTTGGACGGGGCTCTGAGCAACCTGCTCTAGTTGAAGATGTCCCTGCCCACGGCAGGGGGGTTGGACTAGATGGCCTTTAGAGGTCCCTTCCCACCCAAACTATTCTATGATTCTATGATTCACTGCCACTGCATTTATGTTTCAGATTATATTTTTGTTGCAAAATGAATTTACTTTTACCAAAATGAGTCTTACTTTGCTATTTTCTATTTACATGTTTAATCTCTCAGGTCCCCTACCTTACTTTTCTTCCTGCAATGTATGATGCCTGTTAATTTCCCCCCACAGTTAACACAAATGCTGGGTAAAGTTCATCCCAAGCGACGGCTACGCAGTGTTATGCTACCAGAATCCTCCGGTGGCCCCGCCGGCCTCTCCAGCTTCCCCTCTCCTGTCCCCGGGTGTTTCTTTTTTTCTTCCTGCAGCCCTCCCTGCTTTCGCAGGCTGCCTCTCTCACCTCTTCTCTCCCGTCTGTAGGCTAGAAGTAGGCAAAGATTTTATGTTATTAATCACAATGTTATGGTTACAGAACTACAATAGTCTAAGGGGAGCTATTTCCTTCTAATTACTGAAATCAAAATAAAATTTATTATTGCTTTTGGGGAGACAAGCAGATTGACAATGTACTTGTTCTGTCATCCATGGTGAGGTAAGGAAATAATGCGAGTGGAAAAGAAAATGATAGACAATAAAAAAAAAGTCCTCCATCGTACGAATTATCTTGGCGACAAGAACACTCTGCTCTCAAGAACGCCCTGGGAAGAGTTATTTTCTCTCAGCCAGGAGCCCAAAACTGATGGAATTCCCTGCTTATTTCATTACACCATAGCTGGAGGACAAAGTGAAAACACCCAGGAACTAACTGTGTCTTGACCTCTAATTCCTTTTGATGTCCATGATGCCCTTCACTTCATGCCTGCTTCTCAAGTCAATCCAGATCTCAGCAGCTACAGAGTTAGGAAGGAAAAGCCCAGAACGCTCCTTTCCCCACCCAAACCACAAGCTGATTGATTTTTTTTCTCAGCAATTAGCTGTGCCATTGATACAAACAGTCCTGCCACCAGGATGGGAGGAGGCAATGACGCCTGGCAGTGCAATGAAACGTTTATTTGAATGCAAAGCCACTCAGGAAACCCATGTGGGGATTTCCAATTCAAATTCAAATTGAGATTCTGAATGTTCTTGGGTTGCAGAACAGAAAATTCCACCATGAATCATCAAATTAGTTCATAAGCAAATGCGCACCAAAATCAGAAACACAGCTAACGAACCGCGCAGTTGGCTGAATTTCTGCATCCCGAGTGGCTACCTAGCTACACCTCAGGGTGGCCATGGATGGACTGGACTGACTTCCATGTCCCGTGGCACTAGTTATGGCAGAGCGCAGCATTAGTTATGTTAGAGGTCAACACTAGTTGTGTTAGAGCCTTTACCTTTCCGTGAATCACTACAAGCCCAGCAAGTGCCCTCTGCCTCCCGGTGCGCTCTCTGCCAGTGTAAACAACCTTTAGCTCTGCCTCTCACCTGAAAATCAAATTCACAACTACAAAAGCCTGCCTAGCCCCTGTGGGATGCCACCTGCAACAGATGCACAGGACACGGTCCCAGACACCCTGCTGCAGGGGCGGCATTTTGTATCAATGCACTGACGTAATGAATTTGCTTCCATTTTTGCAGGAAGTACTGGGTACATCCAGAGAAAAACCCGCGTGGTGAAAGAGGACATCAAATACAAGCACAAGTGTTATGAAACGATCACTACAAGAAGGACGTCGAGGTGCTGGAGCGTGTCCAGAGAAGGGCAACGAGGCTGGTGAGGGGTCTGGAGAACAAGTCTGATGAGGAGCGGCTGAGGGAACTGGGGTTGTTCAGCCTGGAGAAGAGGAGGCTGAGGGGAGACCTCATCGCTCTCTACAACCACCTGAAAGGAGGTTGTAGCGAGGTGGGGGTCGGCCTCTTCTCCCAAGTAACAAGCGATAGGACGAGAGGAAACGGCCTCAAGTTGCGCCAGGGGAGAGTTAGATTGGACATGAGGGAAAATGTCTTTACTGAAAGAGGGGTTAAACATTGGAAGAGGCTGCCCAGGGAAGTGGTTGAGTCACTATCCCTGGAGGTATTTAAAAGACAAGTAGATGAGGCGCTTAGGGACATGGTTTAGTGGGTGGTGGTGTTGGGTCAATGGTTGGACTCGATGATCTTAGAGGTCTTTTCCAACCTCAATGATTCTATGATTCTATGAAACATTATGGTGGCCTACCTGAGAAGACCCTTCTGGACTGTGATGTTCACATTAACCGTACGGTCATGATCATACCATCCCGGTCACGTTCATCTGTTTGAACGTTTGGTATATCTGAAGGCTGAGAAGGAAAACTGGAAGTGAAGCTCTGACCCTTTTGAAGTCGCAAGGCCACTGCCTGCAGCCAGAAAGTTCACCCAAGGCAGGAAAATGCAGAAGGAGATGTGTATTGCCGGTTCTTGAAGAGCTCTGGGAAGGGACAGAATATTCCCCTGCCGCTGGCATCTCCAGCTGCCGCCCAGGACCACGTTTCTGAACCTTCTCCTCAGGACAGACACTGCACTTCACGTCTCGCTTCTTCCCCATGAGGCAGAAAACCACTGGAACAGCAGCATGACAGTAACTGAAAGCGTGTTGCTTACAACACCGTGTGACAGCAGAAATACAGCAAATGGACTTGTTTGCAGCAGTGCTCACAAACCAGGAACTGCCGTCGTGGCACGGTGAGTTCCATCAACATCTCCTTACCTTCTAAAATGTAAGTCACGACTAACATTAATTCACATATTTGCTAGATGGTTCATTTTGGAGAGGCGGGGAGTTACTCTCAGGGGCCCGGCAGGACCCTGCTGCCCTGACGGCATGCAGAGCCCCCGCTGCCCCCAACCACCCACACTGCTTTCAGGCGCTTGTAATGCTGCTGACTTCGGAGGAACTACTTCTGATTTATGTCCAACTAATTTGGAGCAACATCAGGCTTCAAAACTTTGAGCTGTCAAACGCAAATGGACACAAACATTATTTTTCCCCCCTGCTTTCCGAAGCTAATGTCAGTTTTTCGATTACTGGTAAAACCTGGCAAATTCAGAATGCCTTGTATTCACTGTCCAAATTTAGAATATTTTTATCCTGTTTCTGCTGGGCTGAGAAGGCAAATGAAACATTTTTCTGAAAAACGCGGGTTGTCTGACACGATGGCTGCTGCCGCCTTTGCATCCCACTCGGGTCTGGATTACGCCTCGAATTTTCCTTTTGGAAGGCAGAAGCTAACGGCTGGCAAATGGACAAGGCAGGGAGCCCTGCAGCAGCAGCGGGTGCGCGGAGCCAAGGCAGCCTTTGCTGCGGCCCCTGGAGAAGACCGGAGGTGTCCCACAGCTCTCACCAGCGCCCACAGCACGACCCCAGCGTGGCCCATGTACACGTGTCGTAGCCCAGTGTTCTCTCCTATCTCACTTTTAATATGAAAAAAACCCTAAAAACTTGTCTTGACCAATATGGTAAAAATATTGGTCAAAAGATGGTCTTGACCAAACGAGTACTTTTTCCAATGTGGAGGTTTTTTCCCCATCCGTGCTGCTTTCATGCTTTTTTTTTTTGCAGGTTTTAAACAAGCCATGCCGAGGCTCCCCTCGCTGAGGATGGATTTCCTCCATTAAGAGGGCAGCGTTATTTGGCTGGAGGAGGCATTAGGTTGCCCTGAATAGATCGTCAGAGCTATTGATTTGATTGCAGCGTCTGCATTTGTGTTGGCACTTAGGAACCTCCGCTTTAATGATCGAGGCCCATTTGCTGCTTTGTTCTTGTGAGGTCACACATAGACCAACATCCAAAGAGGGGAAAAAAAGTAAAAATGAAGTGTTTCTTCACATGCTGCATATGCCAACCCTTTCTGCCCTGTGGGACTCCTCACAAGGTATCGGGGAAGCTAAAAATATACCTGGGTTCAATAAGCAACAGGGGAAATTCTGTGAAAATCTGTCCCGGAGGAGTGGGCACACAGACACCATCTCCAGTCATTGCCCCAAGGCACAAGGGCTGGATGCTCTATCAGCATTTGGGAGAATTATCACCAAATCCCGTTTCCCCTGCTCCTCCCTGCGTACGAGTATTTACCCCACGAGAACACAGGGTGCCCGGCGGTGGGAACCACCGTGTCTTGCCCTGACATACGCGAGTCTCGCATAGATGCTTTTTTCCCCACATTTTTAACTCAAAATAGGTCGGAGTAGAAGTGGTGCCAGGACAACACTCACCGAGGACTAAGATGGAATTGCTCTGTGGGGACGCTGCACTGGATGTACATGTGCTAATTACCGGAAAGCATCACCAGATCCGTATTTCTTCCAGCACAACTGTGCTTAACCTGCCTCGTAAACCAAAATTACGATATCACCAATTGAACTTTTGGCAGCCATCATGGTTTCTGAAATATTTTCTTTCCTGTAAAAAGTGCAGTGTCTTTTGTGCAAGTTCTTGAAAAGCTGCAGCCGGTGTCTCCGCCAAGATTGAGAGGCTCAGGGCTGGACTGGAGAGATTAATAACCGAGGGTCTGCAGCAGCTTCTCTTGGTTCCAGGTCAAGCCATGGATGAAGAAGGTATAAGCAGGGTTATTAAATTTACAGACAATACCAAACGTAGAGGCAGTACAAGAAGAGTGAGGACAAAACTAGAATTTAAAGTGTTTTGACAAACTGAAATAATAATTTTGAATTTTAAAAAAAAGGTACAATTCAGTAAGAAGAAATTTGAAGTACCAGACCTGGGGAGGAATAATCACCTTCAAACCGACACAGTGAAAGGAAAGAGTGACTACAATAGTCCCATAAAAGAAAGACAGCACGGCACATACTTATAACTAACTCAAGTTTAGAGCAATAGTTCACCCAAATGCACAGGTAAAGCTGGCAAGTTGTAGAAAAATATGGCTGTGTTGATCAGAAAATGAAATCAATCTTCATTTCAGATAAACAGTTAAAGCAGAAATGCAGCAAACGCCTTTTTCTGTGGAGAATAAATGGCTATTAGCTGAAGACAAGTGCTCAAGTAGTCTCTAAATTTCCCATCTGTGCTATTAGCAAACTAGCATTTTCCCCATTTTTCCTATAAAACAATTGTAAATCATGACAACAAAATGCTGTGGCTCTCAGAAGTTGCTACTGGGGCTGGAAAACATCTTCCCTCCCGCGGTCCGACCTGCAGGCTGCAGCTCAGCAAAGAGCACCGACCTGCCCGGTCCATAGATAAACCCCGCTGCCCGTGGGGAAGGGCAGCTGCCAGGCTCCTGGGAATGCACCCACGGGAACAGTCCCACCAGCGGATAACCGGGAATCTCATTTCTTTTCCTGTTGCTCTTTTCCCTTTTCATCATAAAGAAGGTCCCAAAGATGGGATCCTGCTGGACGGGGACCCGGGGCAGCCCCCTGCCCTGCTAGCGGCTGCTCCTCCCGTGGCCCTGCCAGCCCCAGCACCCTCTGTTGCCAGGGGAGCAGCCGATTCATTCCTCGGTGATGGCTGGAAACACCCCTGCTTTCAGCTCTTTCTTCTCCCCATGGAGAAAACAAGTCCTGGCAGAGGCAGAAAAAATAGAAGAAGTAACTTAGTAAAGAAATACCTGGATTTTCCTTAGGAAAAAAAGCCCCCAGAAGAAAGCAAAAAAACCCCCAAACAAACTAACTAACTAAAAAAAACCCAAAAGCCAACAAAAACCCTCCGGAGATTGTTCTTTCCCTGTTCCAAAGATGTGACGATAAGTTAAAAAAAAAAAAAAAAAAAATTAGTATTTTGACCTGAATTGGTCAGGCAGTTGGACTAGATGATCATTGTAGGTCCCTTCCAACCAACTATTCTACTCTGCTCTACTCTACTCTACTCTTACAGTTTTTTATGGTTTCAGTTTCAGTGTGAAGACAAGCAACCTCGAGGAGACCCCGAGATGCAGGGAAGCACGCAGACAGTGAGAAGAGCCTGAGAGATGGTTATGGGACCTCTGGGACAAAACCAGTGCAAAGAGCAAACACAAGAAATAGCGTAAGGAGGCGGTAACAGGATCTCTGCTCCTGGGGGAGGACGGGAGCCCCGAGCAGCGTGGCGGTGGTCACTGTGCTGCGTATTTTTCTTCCAGTAAATTAGTCTTAATTAAAGAAACTGAAATGTCCTACTGTCTGCTTTGTATTGTACTCATCCCTGGAGTGAATGAGAGCGGTCTGCCCCATCCCAGCGTTTCAGCTTGTCTCGTCTCCTTCCACCACCAAATCTTGAAAAAAATACCGTAATTAAATCAACATGCTGCAGTGAAGACAAGAATGGAAAAAATAACTTGTTCTAGTACTAAAGCAAAAGCTCTTGAAGAGAATCAAATGAAAGGGGAAAAGCTAAGACAAACTGTCAGCATTCATACAGATCGGCAACTGCAGCTATTGATTATTTTTATTTTTTTTAAAAGTGTGATCCACTTTTGAACAATTTCTATCAGCAACATCAGCCTTCCCTTGCCCTGCTTCCTTCTTTTCAAACCCTGCAAGGTCAATTTGTATTCTGCTATTCACCAAACATCAGGAGACCTGGAAGGATATACCCTGTTGCAAGGCTTTTGTTTTTAATGCTAGGTCGAGATGTCTCCAGGCTGGCAGTTAAAGAAGCGATCACAGACTGATAAAGAGGGCTGTGCGTTCCTCCAGAACATTCGATCAAGTGGTACAGCATACGGCACCGCTGGGTAATGAGCGAGAGAACCCCCAAACAGTATCTGCTTTTCTCCCATGTAATAGCACAGCTCCGAGCGCCGAGGTCAGTAACCACCTCGAATTATCCCTGGGGCTTGACCCAAGAGCAGGACACGGGGATTGCTGAGGGAGGCGGACGGCCGCCTGAATAGTCGTTCGTTATTACACCCCATCCGCTAAATTAGATCATACAATGAACAGCCGCTCGCAGGAAAAAGAAGGGGTATGTAGCCTCAATTTGCATGAGATTAAATATTACTGGAATATTTTAAAGCCATACTAAGAAGAGTGTATTACAAGGGCTTGTATTCCATTAAAGAAAGGAGGACCGCAAGTGACCTCCACAAATACCACCGATCTCTGTTACAACACGGTAATACCCTTCAGCGGTTTGGGACGAACAGCCCACCGACGCCGAGGCGCCTTGAGCCCTTTGAGCAAAGAGTCTCCCGTCGCCCGATCTGTGTTGCCATGTCGAAGCCTGCTCTCAGTCTGCAGGCATTTCCCACACCACTCATTTCCAAATGTGACTTTTGTATTTGGCCAAACAAAAAGGCATCTGGTTCGCACAGGCCCCAGTTTCCCGAGTGAGTCGGGCTGTCCGGCACGAGTAACCTCGTCCTTGTCATTAGTTACTGTCCCACCGCTTTGGGTCACCTGTCCGTTTTTCCAGGCATGAGGTTACAAACATGCACCCATTTGTGACAACAAAATAAATGTGGGAAGCTGGATTTGTTTCATTCTCCAGCAATGTTGAAGGTACATACCCAAACTACACAGACGCACGTACATAACCGCCTATGAAATACCTACCTAAACAGGGTTTCTTCCAGCTCTCCGGTGCTGATTCCTGAACCGCATCCATCGGTATGATTTGGGGCAGGGAAAGGATGCCGCCAAGGGCAGGGCTTTGCAGCGGAGGCTGCAGCAGCTGTGCACAAGCCTGCGTGGGCCACGTGGAGGTTTACATGGATGGGCTGAGGCAGAGGGATGGGAATGTGGTTTTGAGGTTGGGATCAGCAAGTAAGGGAGTCCTTGTGAAAAAGATACACGTTCTTGTTTCCGCTTACCCGCCACCAGCCCTCCATACCGAGGGCCTTAAGGATGTGCCTACGTTCTACCTGCTATCATTCCCAGTCTGAGCCGCCTCGATTCCCGAGGCAGGAATTTAAATTTAAATTAAAGGCTAAAATTTGTGTCCTCCGCAGCAACAAAACCTGTCCAATGTATAACAGCATCAGGCTGTGACAACTGTTATTTTTGATCTATCTGTCGTGCCTCCCATTCCTGCTGCGGCTGTTCGACTCCTGCACTCCCTTTCCCATCCCTGCTGCGGCTGTTCGACTCCTGCACTCCCTTTCAACCCTTCCACCACTCATACTGAAGTTTGCAAGACACAGCGGTGACATTTGGCAGAACAAAAAGATTCATACAGGCTAAAAGAGAGAAAAAAGTGTGTTTCCAGCTCTTTGAATTCCCATATAAATGTGTTTTCAAAGTTACGGTGCCAGAGAGTTGACCCTAGGTCATTTGTAGGCTTTTAAGAGCTTCCTATCTGAAGTCTTGAATCATTAATTCTTCCCCAAATAAACTCACACCTTTTGAAAATGTGCAGTTAGTTCTGTTTCTGCTGGAACGTAGGCAGCTAAAAATATACCCAATTATTTCTGCTTGAAATGTCAGCACAGACAGGTCTGGAAATGATTCCCTTCCCATCACGTCTTAAATAAACTAGCCTAGGTCTCCTTTCTGGAAGAAAGTTTTATTTGCCTCTGAAATCTGAGAGAGAAGTGGATGTGAATCCGGGCATGGGTCAGGCTTCTTTGAAAAGATTGCAGGAAGGAGGGGAAAAAAAAGCCTGAGCTTTGTGGAGGAAGTCAGGCTCTGTCCGAAGTCGGATTTCTTGAACTTATGGATCAAAGGAGCTCTTTGGGCTGCAGCGCTCCCGTGGTTTGTGAGGATGGGTGCCAGAAAGGCAGGATGGGCTCCTTCCCAGACCGGGGCAGGGGCTTCTCGCTAGGTCAGCGTCAGGGCACTCACACCCTATTCCTCACAGCCAGAGCAAAAATCACACACACGCTAAACCCGCCAAAACATTAAAAAATGTATATATTCTTCATAGGGAGAGCATGTGTGCTCTCTCCTGGGACCAAAACTGCTGTGCGGGGGGAAGAGGAGGGGCCATCCTATTTTGCAGGAAACTTTTCTGCTTCTCTACATCTTTCCCAGTGTTAATGCATCCCGGCCATAACCTGCCTGCTCTGCCACCGCCCCATCCCTGATCTCCTCTGTTCTGGTCTTAAGTCAGGATCCGGAACGGAATCCAAATACCCAGAAAAATCGGTCAGGCGAAACACGGTTGAAAACCTGATCTTAGAGGAGCTTGAGAAAGAGCACGGGCCGGCGCTGGTTAGCGGGTATCTGTACTAATCTTAGTGACTTAATTGGAGACGAAGAAGCTGCCCGTTTACATTTTATCTGATTCAAGGCATGGCTTCCCTCCAGATTGTGCTCAGTTTAGCATAATAGCGATGCTTCAACTTACACCTCCCATGTTTAATTTATATCTAATAGGCATTTTTCAGCATTTCTAGCCTGGCAGGCTCACTGTGTAAGACCTTTGGGATGTAATTTCTAAAGCCTATAGAAAGCAGTGAATCTTACACGTCATGCCTCAGTTTACCAGCTGAAAAGTACTGTTTTTTATCTGCTGGCAGTCAAGTGCCAAGTGGTGGACTTGGCAGTGCTAGGTTAACAGTTGGACTTGATGATCTTAAAGGTCTCTTTCAACCTAAATGATTCTGTGATTCTATGATTCTAAGTCCACTGGCTGTGGAAGAAATTGTATTGAAACTGCTGCTTCCTTAAGCCGTTGCTGAGGGGATCCATTCTTAATCTTAGCTTAATCTTAGCGTTTCATAGAATCATTGAGGTTGGAAAAGACCTCCAAGATCATCGAGTCCAACCGTCGACCCAACACCACCATGCCCACTAAACCATGTCCCTAAGCGCCTCATCTACACGTCTTTTAAATACCTCCAGGGATGGGGACTCCACCACTTCCCTGGGCAGCCTGTTCCAATGTTTCACCACTCTTTCAGTAAAGACATTTTTCCTCATGTCCAATCTAAACCTCCCCTGGTGCAACTTGAGGCCATTTCCTCTCGTCCTATCGCTTGTTACTTGGGAGAAGAGACCGACCCCACCTCGCTACAACCTCCTTTCAGGTGGTTACAACCACCTGATGAGAGCGATGAGGTCTCCCCTCAGCCTCCTCTTCTCCAGGCTAAACAACCCCAGTTCCCTCAGCCGCTCCTCATCAGACTTGTTCTCCAGACCCCTCACCAGCCTCGTTGCCCTTCTCTGGACACGCTCCAGCACCTCAACGTCCTTCTTGTAGTGAGGGGCCCAAAAAGTTTCCTTATGACTGTGCAAAAGTCTCTCTCCTCCAGCATAGACTTAGACTGCTCAAAATATTCCTGCAGACGTTTCTCTTCTAGCATCTCCCAGCTCCCTTTTTCCTCACTCAATACCTTCTGGTAGCATTCCCAAGGAAACAATGTCAGACTAGTAATTAATATCACATTTTACGGAAGATTTGAGGGTAAGTTTACAGTAGAACAGAGCTAAGTGGAAGCAGTAATTGCAGTGCAGCCGCAGCAAGTCCCTGCTGGCCCTGCTGCCACTGAGCATCGGGAGAGCTGCAGCACTGTGCGGCGGCATCCCGGCCGTCATTAAAAGTGTCACTCTCGGAAAACCACAAGTCACTGACAGAAAGCCGAAAGTGTCCTTGCAATTGCCTCCTAATTTAAGAAAAAATACCCCAGAAAACAGCTCCTGCTGCACCTTCAAGGAAAGACTGTTTCTCTGTTCTACCAAACCGCTTGGCCAGTGGGCTGCCGGGGCAGGGCGCGCATCCCGCAGGTTATCCAGGTACCTGAGCACCCGGCTTCCAGCTGCCCGGCATGGCTCGGTGCCGATCGCCGCATCTACCATCTCCGTGCTCAGTCCAGAGCCCCGTTATTCAACCTGCCAACGTGTCCTGTCAACGGTTTTCAGCTGCTTCATCATTCAGACAATTTTAACCGATACGATTAAAGACTGGTGATGCCAAGTGTCCACTGGAGGTGATCCATTTAAAAAGAAAGGGGAAAAAAAAGCCAAAATGGAATATTTTCTGAAAAAAAAAATTAGGAAAATATACAATTCTGTACAATACATTCCTGGGAAGCTTATTTATTTATTTACTTGCTTAAATCCTTCATGCTGCTCATACGCAAGGTTTGGCACAGGAACATGAGGACTGTGACTGCTTCCACTGGGACAGTGCATTCAAACTTCGCCAAGCATGGGAAAAGAAAAAAAGAACCACAAAGAACAATTTGTGCCTGCTCCTTGGATACTTACCGAGGGTTAAGCAGGGAGAGTTTGCAGGTGCTTGCGTATTATAGCTCAGTGCCCTGCAGCCGCCGGTGCAGAGCAGCCCCCCAGCGTCCCTTCCGCTGAGGACACCGGCCACCGAATATTTCCCGGAAAACTCCTTCCAGCTCCTTGTCCCACGATGGGACAAGGGCTATGCCGGTAAAAGCCAGTAAAACACATGGGAAGTCGCTTGTCCAGAGTCCCGGTGGGATATGGGGGGTGCTGAGGGCACGGGGGGGTGCGGGTCCCCATGCCTGACCTCGCAGCGGGGGCGGTGGGAACCACGTTCCCCAGGGAGATGGGATCTGGCGCATAACCCTAACACCATCATGAAATTAGGCACTTAATTAGAAAACACCAGAACTGAACTTGCTTACATAGCCTGGGTTTGCTCCCCCTCCTCTCTTCACAGGACTACAATGTCATTTTTAATTATAAGACACCGTGACAGTTTTTTCCCCACTCCTGGTTTTTTGTGCAGCTTTTTGTGCAGCATTTTCTTCAGTGCTTTTGTCCCTTCCTGTTCAATATCTTGCCCCGGGCTTTATTTATTGCACATAACTCAAACTTTATTCCAGACAGAAAAATATAAATTTCCCCGATGTTCCTCCATCACGCCTGTCATTATGTTATGGGAGTACTTCATAAAAGCTAATTGGTTTTTGCCAAATCCCTGGGAGGCAAACAGATTTTATCTTCCCCTACTTTTACAGGCTGGAGCTTAAGACAGAGAAATCGAGGTCAAAAGTATTTTGAGAGCCCCGTTTAAAATATCTGAAGATCTTTTGTAGTTCTTTGCACTATATTGCATTTGCTGTGTTCAAACAAGGGCTTTATCGACTCCAGTCACAGCACTTCAGCAAACGACACTGCAGTGCATCAACCCGAGACAACAGAAACAGGCAGAAAAAGTCAGTTTGACTAGAATATTTAAAAGCCTGCAAGAAAGAAACCAGATTTCTAAAGCATCGAAGTGGTGATACTTCTGAAAAAAAACGTGGGGTGTCCAAAAACCCGCCCGAGGCAGCGGGGCAGAGCGCACCCGGGGCAGCCGGCAGCCTGCAGCCCTGAGACCTCCCTTGGCACACGCAAAAGGCACAGCAGCACCTAACTGGGCTTGGCATTCAGAAACCCGTGTGATACTTCTCTGAAGAAGGAAAACGAAGTGAATGGGTTTGTTTCTGGCATCAAAGAAAACACCCAGTCTGCCATGAGCTGCCATATTACACTGAATCGAATTTGTCCCGTGTACAAAACAGAAAGGACTTTCTAACATTAAAATAATTAGCAGTCTGTTAGAAGCCTTTATCACAGATTTGAAATCAAAATTATATTTCAGTCGTATTTCCATTTATCTCAGTGGAGATCTGCAATTGCAACGCTGTTTCCCCTTCAGAAACCCGCCACAGAGCGCTTTGCTGGTGTCGCACTGCCTGATGCGCTGCCTCGCGCAGCTCCGTTTTGCTCAGGGAAAAAACAGGTGAGATCTGGGCAATGCCTTTTTGTGAGTTCAGCAGGATCCGCTCCCCTGAGGCTGCACCCCGAGTCCCTCCGCCGCTGGAAAGGAGAAGTCCCGCGGGTCAGCAGCGCACCGAAGCCAGTTGACCCACTGCCTGTGCAGGCAGCCCGGGGGATGCCCGGCTCCCCGCGATGCCGTGGTGTGCTCCCGGGGGTGCAGGAGGAACCGCTGTAGGGGAATACGGCCAGGGAAGAGGAAACAAAGGATGGACCCCAAAGCACCTGGGGGAACCCTAGCACTGCGATGTAAAAACATAGAGGGACTTGCAGCCCTCCTTGAAGAGAGCAATTGGTGTCCACTCAGGTCCTTCAAGACAGTGTGACTAATTACTGTCACTGCTATCTCTGGCAGAAGGAAGAGACCTGGCATTTTCATTTGCTTGAACTTTTTTGTAAAAGAAACTTGCCTTATCCTGGCAAGTAAGGGCTGGGCAAGCCTCTCGGGACCGTAAAGGGGAATGCTGTGTCCCGCAGGCTGGTCCTCGCCGCTCCTTGTTCCCATTTTAGCACCAGACACCGTGAATCATACTGCTGCATGCATATTTTATGACCATCGCCATCAATGCAAAAGCGCAGCCCCATAAAGCCAAGTGGTACTTGCAGAGCATCCCCACCTCCTCCGCGGGCGGCCCGAGGAGGGCTGGGCTCAACCAGGAGATAAACCAGCCTGCTGAGCTACCTCCGCTCTGACCTGGGGGACCGGGACTGCCTAAGCTGACTTTAAATCCATGTAATTGAGTCTAAGCATTTCTTTGACGAAAGGGGGAACTTTTACCTAGCTTGTTATAATGGCATAACCGTTATAACCACACGAAGAGTTTTAAGCTCTCAGAAGCAACTCAACTGAGCAGGACACGGGGACTCGGGGGTTAGAGACTTTAGACTGTCTCAAAACCACTTGCAAACACAATGGGAGAAACAAAAAAGCCTCTTTGCACAGTATCCACGCAAATGAGAGGAATATAATTTAAAATGGACTGAACTGTTGCAAGATTAGTTTTGGAGTATTATATGCTGAGACAGCACTTTTCATAAGAAGCATTTAGAAGACCACCACTGCAGTGAATAAGCTCACCTGCAGGACTGAGGGCGATTCGTTACTGAAACAGTCTTCCAACTGAAGTGCCAGAGTTCTCCAAATCAAGAGCCGATTCCTTTTTAAAGTGCATTTTACTCAAACACAGGAAAAATGGGTTGATGCCCTCCAGCCTATGCTGTATTAGCTAGCATGACCTTTACTATAATGATCCCTTCTTGCCTAAAAATCTGCGAGTCTCTACGGGAAGGCAGCACTACCGTTTGCTTTTAACAGCTGGGTAAACGGCCAGAGACACCCAGGGGTGCTGCTCAGACTCAACCCGGCAGCTGCAAAGCCAGACCCAGCGCCGGAGGGTCTGTACCCAAAGCCCGGGTTCCACCCAGTGCCCGCTGCACTAACGCGAACCACTTAAATGCCAAGAGCAATATTTAATGGGAATTTGAGAGTTGGTGCCAGACCAAATACATAATTTATTTCTCTTCGTTAATACTGCACTACAAGCCTAAATAGAAAGCAAACAGCTCGAAGTCGAACGTTGAAAAATGAGAGCGTACGATCAGCACCGCTGCTGTGCTCAGTACTGCTGGTCTTCACAACCTGAGTTACGCAAACTTAGTACGAACCTTCACATATTAACAGCTCTTTCCTTGGAAGGGAAAGGCTTTCTAGAGCATTACATCATTATCTACTGGCTCTGGATGGCAAAGCCCCTGGTGATGAGCAGCTCGTCCCGCGGGGAGGGGTGCTCTCCTGCACCCCCCTGCATCCAGGGGGCTGCTGCGCTGGAGCTGCAGGAGCACCATGACCGAAGGTCCTGCGCTGCTGAGCTGGCTTCCTTGTAGATAACACTGTTCTTCTGCTAAACTCTGCTGTTTTTCAAAATTAAATCATTTAAAAGCCATTACTAGAGGTGTTTTCATGCAATATTCATAAGACCACTTATCCCTGAATTTGCTGAAAGCAAAGCAAGTCACCGGCAACAGTTACATTAGCAGATCCCCTCAGCTTTAGTTTGACCTTCAAAATAAATTCCAGTGAATAATGCCAGTGTGTATAAAAAATAAAATATGAATACAAAGCATAATTAATGCTCTGACTGCCATCAGGAAGAATTAAAGGACCCCAGACCCATAAAGGACTTTTCTATTGTAACCAGGGGTAAGGTGATACAAAAGACAAATTCTGTTCAACCTCACTTGACTCTTTCAACTGTTTTCTCTTGTTTACATTATACTGGGCTTTAGTTACCGTGCACATCCCCTTTCTTTTTTCGGGACATAAGACAGCACAATGTAAGTAACAGAGGAAATACCACAAAGCGAGTACAATTGTGTTCACAGTCGTTCCTGACCACCCGAATCAGAGGCTCTTACTGATGTAGAAACCCCTTCAAACCAGGGAGGGGGTGAGTATGCAAACTGTCCGACAGCCCTCAGCAATATCGGTCCCAAAGTCACTACTTCTCCAGGAGACCCTGAGAGAGGAAAGTAAATGAAAAAGCAGGTATTCTGTTGCATGGAAATACACTGTAAATCAAGCAAATCCTCGGTAAGTTGATGCTGGTGTTTGTTCCAGATTGCCCAGGGTCTGAGCAGGACTGGCGGGACTCCATCCTTCCCGGATGGACCTGGAATTTAATTCATTTACTCTCCAGAGACATATAATTCCTCTATTCAATATTCGGGCTGTCTTTGCAAAGAAATAACAATTTTTAGATAAAATAAATGGCCACTAGCTGTTATGGTGAGGCAGGAATTAGGAATGCATGAACAGATTAGATGAGAGGATAACTTTGATGTGAAAACCAAATACTACAACCGGGGCTGTCTGGCGTTTCTGTCCACAGAGCAACGCACGTGCATTTGGAAGAAGAGTGTTCCCTCATTTGCACAGCTTACCTGCCAGTGTTAGTCTGGGAACTTCAAACTGATGTGTGCAACCAGCTCTTTGGCTCTACCAGTTTTCTCATACAAAATTTCTCCCTTTTTCTTTCAAAGTTATTGATAAGTTGGGTTCTGGGGTTTTTTTGTTTTGTTTTGGATTTTGTTTTTTTTTTTTTTAACATGACTTGCTCAGATTTATTCATATCCACATTTATTCAAAACCCGTGTTACCGTGTTGAACTACTGACTGCAGAGTGAAACACTCACCAGTTCAAGTGCTTTTGGTCTGCCTGATGAGAGATCACTGGTGGCCGGGACAGCCTTGCATTTTTTAAAAGCCAGGTGACTTTAGACACGTGCATACCAAGGATACTCCACTGCACCGCGGTGCCGTGGCCCTCCCGCACCAAGCAGAGCTCCTGGCGGCTCGTGACACACAACAGCAAAGGGCGGGATCTTTATACAAAATCCCCTCACCTTCAAAAAAAAAAAAAAAAACCAAACCAAAAAACCAACCACATAACATAAAATAAAATTAAATTAAAAAAAAAAAATAAAATAAACATGAAAAATCCCACATCACTTACCTTTGCTAATTAAATCCTCTAAGTATGACCGGTGCCAGCACTGTTGCAATGTATGGTTATTTAGGGAAATGCTTGTCCGTTTGTATTGATCATTTCCAAGCCATTGCTGCAGTGTCTGATTTCCTCCGTACCAAGCATGCCGGTAACACTGCTTCCTCACATCAAATTTAGTGTCACGGGATTGTTCTGAACACAGCGGGCCAAAACCAACCCTGTAATTTCTGCAGAATTATAATGACAGCCAGTATTTTTAAGTATCCTTTATTTATAAGTACACTCGGTGTCATACGGTGGGCAGTTTGATATTGGTCCAGGGGGAGAGCCTAATTTTGCACGAGGCAGCATCACATCACAAGGGACAACAGATTTGCTGGCACTTGTAGGCAACGAACAAGATTAGGGCAATTGAAAGATGGCCAAGAAGGTGGTAAATAGGGTCTTATCTTACGTGAAGCCCTAGAAGCACAAAGGCAAATTCTGATCCCCACCGTTTTTCAGCCAAGTTAGTGGAAACTGCTTTCCCGTCGAGCGTGAGTGGAGCTGAGCCGAGCCAGGGGCTGGCCGAGGAAGGGGAACAGGAGGAGGTGGGCTGGCAAGACCAGGCAGCACGGGTGGGAACGATGGCAAACCAAGGAAGCCTCACTTTCTTAGGAAAACGGGCTGTAAAGAAATTAATAAATACTCATGTTAAACTTTGAACGATATATACCTGCCAGTGTTGATAGCTTACTTTCCAGACAGCAAACCATCTTCACTGCATAACAGAAAGAAGCTTTCGGTATATCATCACGCCTTCACAAAAATGACCTTATGCTCATCTGGACCTACAAAACACCATCCGTTGCAGGCACAGGGTTGCCATACAGCGTCACAAACGCGGGAAATCGTCCCGGTGCTCCAACTCCTGCACCTTTATTTCCAAATTTCACCCTTTAAGCCTCACCCTCCCGCCACACTTTCACCCTTCACCCTTTAAGCCTCACCCTCCCGCCACACTTCAGCGTCCTCGTTGTGCCGCCCCCCTGCCACAAGCCGGCAGAGCGCGGGCTGAAGCCACCGCCCGATCCATCCCGGTCGGATGTGGCCGTCACCCCAGTGACAGCAGGGTCTGAATTTAGTCCTACATTTTCAGCATATGCAAATTGTATATCCAGCTTTAGTAACAGATTAAAAGGGCAATTTTGTCTCAGACGCTTCCCAGTCCTGAAAAGCAGATCTCACTAAATCCAGTGATAAAATGATAAATCTTCCAGCGACTTTAGTGAGACCAGCACTGGGTCAACAGACCTCATCAAACAGAAAACAAAAAACAAACCCTACATCTTTTTTAACTACAGCTTTACATTCAGAATTATGTGTAAATTGAAAGTAAACATAATAATTTGATCTTCTTCTTGGGAACTGCATAGGGAAAACAGTACTTCAGCTTGACAGATACACGAGCAGTGACGGGAATACTGCTCTGCATTCTACAAATCAAGAGTTATGCGATGAAGTAAGTTATTAAGCAATTTTCTCTCACGCTAATGCTCAGCCCAGGGAGGCATATTTCCTTTTGCACGCCTGGATTCATCAGCATTGCTTTCATACACGTGGAAGTCGTAGCTCGAGCAGCAGTGAGGGCAGTTGGTGATGGCAGAGGCTCCGGCAGCCTCGCCGCGGGCAGGGGACAGAGACGCTGCTGCGTCGGTGCAGGCTGAAACCAGCCCGTGTGCGTCTCCTGCAGCAGCACACAGGGAGGGGTTCCCGGGGAATTTGGGAGCGTGCATGGCTGCATCTGTGGAAATGCGTTGCATTCTGCTCCTGAAGGTAGCTGGTTGCTATTTTTTATTATAGCCCCTAAGCAACTTGAAGGAGATCCGCGGTTATTTACTGAGGAAATACTGATGTGAAATGATTACAGAAATAAGGGACTGGGCCAGACAGCAAACCAAACCAAACGGCACTCAACACGCACGGGTCTCCTCGAAGGGAGCTCAGCTACCCAGAGACGGGAGGGCAACAGGCAGAGAAGGCTCACTTCATGGAAAGGCAAATCAGTGAGAAAGAAAGAAAGAGCGTTTTACTTCCACAACAAAGCCAAATTTGTGCAGAACATGCACGCCTTTTTGCTTGGATGTGCTTATTATCCTCACTTTTATTCAGAGTTCCCTCTGAGGCAGCACCAAGGGAGTAGGATCCATTTCTATTTTTAGGAGAGACAATAATAATGGCATCGTTAATAGACATATAAGGTCTTAATTTACCTAAGGCATGCCTCTCTCGTTTCCTTGCCTTATCACAATCATGTGAGACTCATGAAGCATTATCAGGGGCCTAGCCAGTACATCATCTAAAACAAAAAAAGTAATCAATCATGCAAAAAAAAAAATTAAAAAATTACTTTTAGGGCTAGAAAGTTGGGGGGGGGGGGGAGAAGAAGAAAAACCACCAAAAGGAAACCCTGTCAACACTACAAAACCACAACCAGACATTGGGGTTTGCTCCCAAGCTCCAATAGTCCATGCAGAGGAAGCAGAACTGTAAATGCCCCATGCAGTAGCTCCCAGGAAGGCAAACTCAGGGTGTGCACATACGCACACGTACGTAAATAAAAACGTGTCAGGAGAAGGTAAATGAATGAAAAGTCCATTAGCACGCTAGGAGCTTGCACGTGAATGAAAGCTGTCTTTGGAGACAGCTTCTCTCGCATTTGACGTATAAAGGATCAGGAGAGAAAAATCCTTTCCCAGCTTCTGCTGCAGATTTTCTCCCAGCCACCAAGCTGCGGGTCTCTGTCACTCTCACTCATACTTTAAGCACTTTTTTCCTGAAACTAATCCTGCCAGGTACCAAGGTAGCCTCCAGTAACATGCCTCCTTAGAAATATTTCAGTTGCTTCTGCATCTCTTACTCCTTAATTTACCAGATTTCATCGTGTTTTCTTGCCGCCTGTGTAAGCAGGGGCAGCCCGAGGTTTGCTGGGTGCTTGGCCAGCGCACGGGGAGCCCCTCACCTTGGCCTCGGGCAGCCCAAAGCGGTGCAAGCAAGAAATAAGGGCCATAGGGATGAAAACGCTGATTGCACAGGAGTCACCCGAGGAGCAGGTTAACCGCAAGGAAAGCCTGCAAGGTGCTGATCTTGCCAGTCAGCGAGAATCAATGGGAGCCTGGAGGGTTTTTGACAGCTAATGACTTTTAATGTTGATGATAGCGGCACGAGGGAGCGGAGCAGGGAAGAGGTACCAGCGCCACGGAAACCGAACCTGAAGGACACATCAGTGTGAGCAGCACTCGGCAAACCTGGCACTTACCCAGACTTTGGGAGGGCGCAAGGAAACACCCCCCCCCCGTGCCCCAGCAGTCATCTCACACCTGAAATGCTGTATAAAACCAGTTTCTCCTAAGAGAGAGGGTTTGGCTTCCCTTGCTGCCAACCCACGCTTCCACACCATGATGCTCCCCAGCACTGCAGGACCGTTTTCGGTGGGTAACCTCACACGCGACCATCCATGCCTGGCAGCCGCGCAAGGTGCTGGCGGGAGACTAATGGCTGAGCAGAGTGGGGCTCCCGTCGGTGCTTGGGTCCCTGCCCGGCTGACAGCTCCGTGAGGAAGCCAGCGCTGGGGCTGGCGGTGTCAGAAATAGCGACTGGTGTCACTTCTGTGTCTTCTTTGCAGTTAATGAACATAATCCATTAGTGTCTAGATACACAGTACTCAAATACACTATATTCTCCCATTTTTTGCTCTTTGCCTTCTGTGAATATCCCAATAACTGGCTTGACACTGAGGCACGCGTGCAGCAAATCGGATATTATAAGAAAACAAGGGAAAACGAGAGCAAGTGATTCATCCTGAAGAGCTGGTTCTTACCTTCCCACACCTCACCTGTTGTCAGCCAGTCTACTAGCATTTTTGAAGTTAGGAATGTGCTAAATGTATTTCCCAAACAAGATCTCCAAGAGTGACAATCACTCAGTCAAGGGAAAAACCCAAATCCACATGGTGCTAAAAACCTGAGCTAAAAACCAGTGCAGCTCCAGCCTCTGAATTGCCCCCTGCGACTGCTCGTGGTCAGTGATGAACATGTCTGACGAATAACGTATTATGAACAAACTGGAGACAACCATTAGCTACTGGAGGATAGATTGCAAACAAGCAAATAATTTGAGTGACTTTAGCAGTTTTATTTCCTAAAAGCAATTGACATGCCTCTTGGAGGGACTGGGTTTATTCGTGCTGGAGGCAGAGGCGAGCAGGAGAGAGCTTTAGAGGCGAGCAGGACAGAGCTTTAGCACGTGTCACTTTGTTAGAGGTACCCCAAGATCTGATCGAGCACTACAGGGTGCAGACGTCCAAGAGCCGCAGGGCGGGGGCTGGCGGAGGCGCGGGGCCCCCGGAGAGCCCCACTGCAGGAGGAGAGGGGGTTCCCAGCGGGCCAGCAGCTGGCATTGCCACGAAAGCATCGATGTTCCTTGCTGTGCCACACCGGGGAGGTTTCTTGCGGCGCTGCCTGGAACAGAGACCAACCGCGTGCTGGCGCGCGGCCGGTGCAATGCAGTGGCCGCCTGTAAGGAGCTCTCATGTCTCTGAAATTATCCATGCAGGATCGCAACAGAAACCCTGGCTATGCAGTGGGGATGCCGTGTAAAACGCAGCCCCAGGCAGCTGTGCCTGAGGATGGGTCTGAAGGGCCATGGTAACTCACGCACAGCGGCAAAGCGGGGGCACCTGCAGCCAGGGAGATGCTTACGAGCCAAGGTTACCCTTCCAAAACAGATAAAAATCAGCTAGATGACTGGCTTCAATTAATTAATAGTTTATCAAAGGTCCTAAGAGGACCTGGGATCATGGGCTCATAGTCACTGGCTGGTTGGGCTTTCTACTATTTCACTATTTCAGACATCGGCCAACATCCAGCTGAGTTTCTGCTCCCCAGATCTCTGTGGTAGCTCTCCTACCATCACACTTGCCTTCTGCCTTATCCCACTCTGGTCCAAATTTCTGTTCAAGGCATCTGTGGTTGAAAAGAGACCGGAATGGCTCCGAAAGGGGCACGTGGCTTGGAGAAGAGTAGATGTGCCTGTGCACGTGTCTGTGCACGCTGGGCGTTTGCTTTAGGACCAGCGCGCTTTGCCACAGGACACGGGCTGCAGCGTACAAACCTGGAGAACGACTTTCCATTTAGCTGTGCCTGCAGGACCACAGCAGTAAGCTGCAAGAGCGGCGTGCCCTCTCTCTGACTCCTGAAGCAGCGCTTGTTTTTCACTCTCTCAAAAGCATTTACGGAGCTGGCAGAGGTTCAAAGAAGAGAGATACAAGTGACCATCAGAC
>NW_008794603.1:1524145-1527689 GCF_000699145.1 Aptenodytes forsteri | reverse complement strand
GCAAATAATTTGAGTGACTTTAGCAGTTTTATTTCCTAAAAGCAATTGACATGCCTCTTGGAGGGACTGGGTTTATTCGTGCTGGAGGCAGAGGCGAGCAGGAGAGAGCTTTAGAGGCGAGCAGGACAGAGCTTTAGCACGTGTCACTTTGTTAGAGGTACCCCAAGATCTGATCGAGCACTACAGGGTGCAGACGTCCAAGAGCCGCAGGGCGGGGGCTGGCGGAGGCGTGGGGCCCCCGGAGAGCCCCACTGCAGGAGGAGAGGGGGTTCCCAGCGGGCCAGCAGCTGGCATTGCCACGAAAGCATCGATGTTCCTTGCTGTGCCACACCGGGGAGGTTTCTTGCGGCGCTGCCTGGAACAGAGACCAACCGCGTGCTGGCGCGCGGCCGGTGCAATGCAGTGGCCGCCTGTAAGGAGCTCTCATGTCTCTGAAATTATCCATGCAGGATCGCAACAGAAACCCTGGCTATGCAGTGGGGATGCCGTGTAAAACGCAGCCCCAGGCTGCTGTGCCTGAGGATGGGTCTGAAGGGCCATGGTAACTCACGCACAGCGGCAAAGCGGGGGCACCTGCAGCCAGGGAGATGCTTACGAGCCAAGGTTACCCTTCCAAAACAGATAAAAATCAGCTAGATGACTGGCTTCAATTAATTAATAGTTTATCAAAGGTCCTAAGAGGACCTGGGATCATGGGCTCATAGTCACTGGCTGGTTGGGCTTTCTACTATTTCACTATTTCAGACATCGGCCAACATCCAGCTGAGTTTCTGCTCCCCAGATCTCTGTGGTAGCTCTCCTACCATCACACTTGCCTTCTGCCTTATCCCACTCTGGTCCAAATTTCTGTTCAAGGCATCTGTGGTTGAAAAGAGACCGGAATGGCTCCGAAAGGGGCACGTGGCTTGGAGAAGAGTAGATGTGCCTGTGCACGTGTCTGTGCACGCTGGGCGTTTGCTTTAGGACCAGCGCGCTTTGCCACAGGACACGGGCTGCAGCGTACAAACCTGGAGAACGACTTTCCATTTAGCTGTGCCTGCAGGACCACAGCAGTAAGCTGCAAGAGCGGCGTGCCCTCTCTCTGACTCCTGAAGCAGCGCTTGTTTTTCACTCTCTCAAAAGCATTTACGGAGCTGGCAGAGGTTCAAAGAAGAGAGATAAAAGTGACCATCAGACTGGAAAACAGCCTGGTCCTGATCTTATTCATATGAGAATTTTATTGGTATAATTATATGCACTTTAACTGTTTCCATATCATTCCTTGCTTACTTTGGCATTAAAGATTGTTATCATTGAGAGCACGTTAAGACTGGGATGAAGCACCCGGCTTGTCCAAGTCTTGCGTGGGAGATCACCGTGAAACCCCAGGAACAACAGACTACAAAATGCAAGAGGATGGAAAGCCCTGAACCAGACCTATTGGTATAATTATATGCACTTTAACTGTTTCCATATCATTCCTTGCTTACTTTGGCATTAAAGATTGTTATCATTGAGAGCACGTTAAGACTGGGATGAAGCACCCGGCTTGTCCAAGTCTTGCGTGGGAGATCACCGTGAAACCCCAGGAACAACAGACTACAAAATGCAAGAGGATGGAAAGCCCTGAACCAGCCCCCCAGCCTCTGAGGAGCTGACACACGAGGCAGAAAGGGTAATTACCAACACCTACAGTATTAAATGCAGATGCATAATGATACTAGTAAAGGCTAGTATCACCTTCCACTGTATATATATATTTTATATATTATATCTTTCTCTCTATCCTTTCCATTTTATTTAATAATAATTTATATTCCATATTCCCTGACTCAGGACAGAATGAAGAGCGCAATCAGTGCAACAGAATTCATTAAGGTGAAAAAAAAATCTTGATTCACAAGGGTGATCAATAGTTGTATGGACATCAAGAATACATAGCATTAAATATGCTGTAACAATGGTATCTTTTAGAAGAAATACAGTTTGTGCACTAGGATGGGCGCTATGTGGAAGGTTGCTTTTCTCACCTGTACCTAATGCAGGATTTCTGAGACATCGATGGGGTAATTTCTTACACCCATGGTAAGACGGAAGAGCTCAAGTAGCAGGGTTTTCTCTGTTTCCTTTTAGTTTAAAATTAAGAGTAAGCACTGCAGTGCAAAAGCACAAGGAAGGAAATACATGCTTCGTGAGCTCCTTTTGGTACTCGTAACTTCAGACCTTTCAAAAACATTTGTTAGGTTGCATGGGATATAAATCCTTCCTTTCTTTCTGCTGCTGCATCTATGAAATGTCATTACTATATACTATACTTCAAATGAAAATGATTAAAAATACATTATTCTCAAACGTGTGCAAAAGCACAAGGAAGGAAATACATGCTTCGTGAGCTCCTTTTGGTACTCGTAACTTCAGACCTTTCAAAAACATTTGTTAGGTTGCATGGGATATAAATCCTTCCTTTCTTTCTGCTGCTGCATCTATGAAATGTCAAAAATCTTTACTATACTTCAAATGAAAATGATTAAAAATACATTATTCTCACGTCTCAAACGTGTTCTAGAAATGCACAGTTCACATTACAGCTCCTGGGATTTCAAAATCGCAATAAATTTTCATTCCTGCATATACAGGTTTGATTAAAAGTGAGGAAGTCAAGACCTGCTGTTTCCCTTGCTGGGGAGGCTGGGGAGCCAGCTGAAGGAAAGAACAGAAAACGTCCCAGAAGCAGCAAACAACTTTCAAGTCCAGCTCTTTGCACCTCAAAGAACGAAAAGGAAAAAGCCCAAGGTCATAAACAATATTCTTTCTAGCTGCTCCTCGTAACAGTCTCTGTGAAGGGCTGACACGCTGAAGAACTGCAACAGGTCACAAAGCTTGCTTTGTTACGGTTGTTTTTTAAAGCAGCCTCCAGAGACGGGCCTGAGAGGAGACGCTGGAGCAGCGTTTGCATCTCCATTTTGAACCTGAGTTCATCTGAAGCGGGAACGACTTTGCCGTCCTTGCAAGCAGACTCAGCCTCTGCGTCCCGCTCCCCAGGACCCCGTAGGTGAAACAGTGAAGAGTGTTTCCCCTCATCTCTCCCATTCCTCCCTCCCAGAGGTCTGTTGACACAAACGGAGCAGCGTACCCAACGAAGCGGCTCCCTCCCATGCCAAGCAGGTACCAGTCCCCACCACCAAAAGACGAGGTCCTCTCCAGAGCCTTTCCACCCGGGATGTGCTCAGCCAGCAGCGCTGGTACTGCAGCCTGGGTCTTGTCTCTGGAAACGTGGGGTTAAGCGAGGTGGACAGTGAGAGCACCGAGGTCTTTCTTTGGGTACCTGCTCACGTATGGGGAGCTCACCACCGTAGCAGAGAAACCTGTGAAATCACTTGCTCTTCTGCTGCCATTCCCATGCTGGACTCCAGCTCCTTTGACATGGTTGTGCTAAATTGTCAGAAGAGATTACGGCAAACTTTGCAGGTAAAAAAAAAGGTAGTGTTGGGTCTTGGTTGTTTTCCCCATGGGGAACCCCACCATCACGCGGAGAGCACCAGGGCAGTGCCAGCATGGGGCGCCT
>NW_008794603.1:1507473-1524058 GCF_000699145.1 Aptenodytes forsteri | reverse complement strand
CAAGGGGGTTCCCCCTCCCCCCCCCCCCCCCCCGCTCCCCAGGGACCCCGCAGACACACCACCCACCCACCTCTGCATCCAAACCCGCCCGTGCCCTGGGGCACAAGGCTGTGCCAGGGGAAGGCTTGTTTAACAGATTAACAAAACCATGTGTTTAAAGCCAGGTGAATAAAAAAAAGGACATTTGTGGACAAATAGTCTCGGACATTCAATAATTCATTTACTTTCCCACTTGGGAAGCTTTCATGCTCGCTGGTCCAGGCTTTTGTGCTTCTCTCCCCAAGAGCTGGCCCTAACGCGGCTGAGGACGCACTTCTAATGTTAAAGGCACTTTATTATGCAGTCGCATGCTCTAACCGCTGATGTTCTGGGAACAACACGGAGCTGTTGACAAGCAACTAGCATCATCATAAAAGCTGACAAAAATGTATTGCTTTATCAATATATAAACTTACCTATGCAGGGCAAGCTGCGCTTGATCTGTTAGATATGTTTCATATTCATATGGATTTCTTGTCCTGTGAGATTTCTTTTCAATACAGAAACGATCTCTCGGTGGAAAGGAGCTCCACCCAGCCCTGATGGGTGAGTTACAACCCACACGCTGCTTTGCAAGGCCACTATTTTGCAGTCAAATCCTGCCAAAGTCCCGCTTTATACATCAAGGTCCTGTATCAGTTCTTGCACGGGGAGATGGAGAGTTAGAGCAGCAAAGCATCTCACGAAGCACGATGTGCATTTACTTGCAGAAGAGTGGCAAGGGTTCAGCAAGAGGTACCTGCCTCTCGCATCCCAGCCCTGAGCAGATGGGATTAAAATACGCGTATGACAAACACCGCTATTCCTGTGTCTGAATTCTGTCTTCTCTTACGTGGTGAAAAAATGCCAGGGTATTGCAAAAGAAAAAAACCAACCCAGATTTTGTAAGCTTAAGTATACGATCCCTCCGAGAACAGGATTTCCTATTGAATATTACTTTCCAATACATTTCACATCCTAAGGAACTGCAATTTACTGGGATATAAATCTGATAATAGTCTTCATTAAGCAATATTGTAAGGATTAAAAGAGGTTAATGAATACGTTACGAATCCTTCTGAGTAGCTAGCCATCATAATCTCTTCTTTATACATGAGAGGTATGAAGAAAAGAGATTTCAAAAATCTCAAAACAAACTCGCTAATCTGAACCACGTGGCAATACCTTGCGCTTTCTCCCTTTTGCTAACAAAAATACAAAATGTTACTAGTCGTAACTCCGTGAAGAGCAGCCTGTTCTTTCCCGGTCAGAAAACACCTTCAGTCAAACTTTAGCCTGGAGCAACCTGCAACAGGTCCGTTAGAATCTGCTCAAAAATAGCGTCATTCAAATACACAGACATATATGTATATATACACCTACATATACAATACATAGATAGACATTTATTAGAGACAGCGCGCTCTATGAAGTTATTCAATTCATCTCCTTTACAAATTTAAAAGCTCCCTACAGTATATTTTTCCAACCCAATTTTCAAAGCCTTTCCATATTTTTTGCCAGAAGATGCTGCCATTCTGCAAAACTCACTAGGCATTTTCCAACCTCAGCATCTCCTCAGTATTTTTTTTTCCTCTTCTCTCAAGCATTTTCTGTATTTCTGTCTTTTTACATATGCCCAGCAGGTGCAAAGAACTGAGTGAAGCTCTTATCTAGTAACACGGACTCTTCGGTTTCCCTGGAGACCTTCTGACCCCCTTGCTGCAGCCACGGGGCCCTCTCCATGATGCGGTGGGATGCTTTCATATATCCAACTTAACTCATGTCACCTCACGATCCGGGCCAGCAGCACTGCTGCTTCTTAGGTTTTTTCTGTGTCATAGAGAGGTATTTCAGAATTAGAAAAGCGGTAAATAAAACAAAGCATGCTCTTATTCATAGACTACACAAAAAGTGATCTTCGCAGTTTTGGCTAGAAATCATTTACGTAGAGATGAAATATGCGGTTGTAATTAGCTTATTTTTTAACATCCTGCTCTGGCATGTGGAGACTCTGATATTCAGTTACAATGTAATGAGGAGAGCCAGATACTGATTTTTTTCAGGAAAAAACCGTAACGTGTGTGGGAGGGGAGGCAGGACTTACAAACGCAGTGAAACACAGTTGTGCAACGTCCATTTTATACATTTATGATTCTTGCAGCTTCAGTTGTTTGACAGCAGGAATATCCCGTGCAGGCACGCTGCTACCTCTTACCAGCTGCAGGTTTGCAAAGCACACGAAAGGCAGAGAGTGAAATGATCTTCATTTCCAAAAGAAATAAATGATAACTACAGTTCCTTAGGGAAGAACAACAATTTGGTACCAATAAGCCATGCCCTTCTTTCACAGGTAAGCATCCTAACCAAGGTCCTATGTTTTTAAGATTTTGCCTTACGCAGGATGAAGAGCGATGCTCTGGCATCTCCCCCCGACTGCGGGCTGGGTCCTGGCTGGGTCTCATCACATAGAATCATAGAATCATAGAATCACTGAGGTTGGAAAAGACCTCTAAGATCATCGAGTCCAACCATCAACCCAACACCCCCATGCCCACTAAACCATGTCCCTAAGTGCCTCATCTACTCGTCTTTTAAATACCTCCAGGGATGGGGACTCCACCACTTCCCTGGGCAGCCTGTTCCAATGTTTAACCACTCTTTCAGTAAAGACATTTTTCCTCATGCCCAAAAAATCACGGGGCACCACAAGAGATTAAAGATATTGCATATACGTAGGTTAATCTAATACGACAACTTTCTGTTACCTTTAATTATGTGATGGTTTAACACTCACTGTGGAGCTCTTTGGGTCTGAAGGGACGGCGCTGTAAGATCTTTCTGTCGGAAGTGCAAAGCTCAGCACACTTGGAAAGCAGAAACCTCCGTAGCCGCTTCTCCCAGCCAGACCCCGCCACGCGGCGGGTGAGGGCAGGCTGGACCTGGGCTGCTCCAGCTGCCGTCCGTCCCCAGACACACCGCAGCGCCCAAACGCTGCGGCGTCAGCCCGCGCGGCGCAGGGAGGGAAACGGGCTGAGACTCCCACTCCTGTTCGAGGACCGCTCACCCTCACAGCCCTAAAAATAACCCCACTAGCGCGGGAAATTGTGCCTATACTTCCAGATTTTAGGAAAAGAAACTCCGAATACCAGGATTTTGAACATTCAGCGCTCAGGGCTAAAACTAAAGGCCGTTGCAAAAGACCTTGGTTCCCATTTAGTGTCTGAAATCTGGACGTTGGATCTTCAGCACTGCCCAGAAGCTCTGGACAAGGGAGGTACGAAAGAGTTCTCAGGAGATGCTTAAGACGTTTATCCTTTGCCCCACGGACAAAAATACTTTGTCTTCTGTTTGGAAAGCAACAAAGCAAAACACCACGTGAGCCAACGGTGAGAAGCACTCCTCCACTGCCCATCAGCACATGGGGACAGCCAACAAATTGCTCAAAATGTAATTTTAGGAGAACTCTGCGTTGCCCAAACGCTGCCTCTGTCCCTGCTACGGAGGAGACCACGGCAAGGACAGGGAATTGTACTGAGTCTGGAAAACCCCTCATTTTCTCGTTGGTGCTGGGAAAGGGGCACCACAGCACTGGCAAGCCTGGGTGCCGGCAGTTCCCCGCTGATGCGCGGCGCAGGGGTGGCTGATCTGTGCACGGCCCCTCCAAATTCAGCTATTTCCCTGCAGAAATTAGCATGCAGCCTCTCTGTTTTGGAGAATAAACTGTCACTACTCAACACCGTGTATTTCTAAACATGACAAAGCTCTCATGTAATACCGCACGTCCTACAGTGCGATCACTCCTCTCTGGTATTTCACCTTGAGCCTCCCACTCAGATAACAGGGAGAAAAAGGCAGAAAATTAGCGAAGGTGGGAGCTCTCCCCACAGACGTCCTGTGTGTCTTGCACCTACACAGCTCCCTGCTGACAACGTTAAAACCTGGTTTTCTGTGGCAAAAAAAACAACCCCACACCCAAAACAACAAAAAAAGCCCCCAACAGAAAAAGCACTTTCATTGGGATGAGTACATGAAGCCTGCGTTATGTTCAAGTAATAGGTGCTTTCATACGTTCGTACAAAAGCCCCTGTAGCTGAAGCAGAAGAAAAGCCCCTTGAAGCTACCCTGCCTTTCATCATTGCCAAAAAATACCAGATACCCACAAGGAATTTCAAGTAGCTGCTGAGCCGGCGGAGGATGCCGGCTTGCAGCCGTCCCCGCGATGAGCAGAAAGGACACTGCCCCGCACAGCCAGGAGATGTGTGCTCCCTGCCAGGAGGGGTGCGAGCTCCAGCCCCCCCCGAGACGGGCTCTACGGGGGCACAGGAGGCCGGGCAGCTCTGCCCCTCTCCTGCAGTCCTCAGCGATGGGATCATGGTTTCCATCGCCGATGGAAAACACAAAATGCTGAACGCCTTTTGTGAACGGTGGTTTGGGAACAGCAACAGGAGTAAAGCAGTGTGTTCAACAGGTAGGATGAAATATTAATACAGTACAAGAAAAACTTGCCAGCAAATCAACATGCATGTGCTTGCTGGAGAATGAATCCCCAGACTCTCCGAAACAGCCTCTCGCTTGGGAAATGGGGTGCGTGGATTTGAATGAGGTCCCTTGGGGAGCCCCCACCATCCAGCTTCTGGGGACAGAGGGGACATACCCACAACACCCCGGGGGTGGTGTGGGGCTCCCCGCATGGCTCCGGGTGCGGGCACAGGTGCCTCACTGGGGTTGGAAAAGCTGCAGGATTTGGTAAAGGCACTTATTTACAGACACAGACACACACGGAAAAAAAATACATGGGGGCTGTAATGCTCTGCTAGCTCCCACCGAGCCTCTCCGGGCTCATGTCATTATTTTAAGTTGATCATTTAAAGAAATAACGCTGACAACAATGAGCAGTTGCAATAAGTAAGTTGCTAGCAAGAACAGCTTTTTGTATAGAAAGCTCCTTATGTTACAGGAGAATGCCCTTGTCCAGGGCATGGACAGCTGTCATTAAATAAAATTCGCCCTCCTTGACATCACTTTTTGTAGCTTTTTTTACAGGCTCGTACAACAATTCAAGTCAGACGGGACCTCGAGAGGTCACCGAGTCCAACCTCCTGCTCACCCTGGATTTATTTCCCTCTAATTTTTTATATCCTAGAGAAGATTTGTGTCTTTAATAATACAAAATTTGGTATAATCCTTGCCCAATAGGAAAATTAAAATACTTTTCAATAACATCATCCCATCAAAGAGATTTCTAGCTACCCCTGACTGCAGGTAAGCTTGAGTTCTGCCTGGAGCCCGCAGGGCTGGCAGAACTCAAGAGAGAAAGGGCTTAGACACAGTAAGAAATTTCATTTCACCCAGGAGTGACTCCCTTGGCACTTGTCACTGCCCCATCGCGGGTTTGTCACCCGTGATGACCTGCTTACAGGAGTTTGCAGCGCACGCTGCCGTGGATAAAAGCACCTCATACCAGCAGGAAAACCCCACTGTGCGTGCAGGGGTAAGCAATAGGATGTTGAACAAACCCAATGAAATATCAATACAAGATAGAAGAAACTTGCTAGCACACTTAGATGCATGTGCTTGTCGGAAACTAACCAATACTATTATTATGCTGTTAAGTCCTCTCTTGTTTGCATTTTGCGGTGACTGGATGGAGCCAAGGGGTCTGCCAGGAGCAGGAGAGCACGGACATGGGCATGGAGAGCAGAACGGGCGCGAGATGGGGCACGCGGGTTCGGATGAGCTGAAATCCCCACCCAGGGCCACAGTGCCCCTGCCTACCCCCAGACACGTCTAAAGACGCTGTGGATTCTTATCTCAACTCCAACTCATCGGTAGAAATAGGTGAAACGTACTGTGGCGTTGTGCCATGAACACTTTTGCAGCTCCTCACATGTGCCAGCCCCGAATCCATAGAAAGATCATACAGATAGTATTTGCCCCTTAAACGTGAGGGCTCTCACCAAAATTAGGACCTTAACATGCACAGGGCAGAACACGTTACTGCAGTTTGGTTTATAACTGAAGCCGACAAATATCAATCTTATTTGAAAAGCAATGTTTCCTGGGCTGGACGCTAAATTCCGCTTTTTGTTTTTCTTTTCCTCCCAGCACTTACTAGTTCTTAAACACGTAAAACTTAAGTAATTATTGTGGCAAGAGAGAAAGGGCTTAGACACAGTAAGAAATTTCATTTCACCCAGGAGTGACTCCCTTGGCACTTGTCACTGCCCCATCGCGGGTTTGTCACCCGTGATGACCTGCTTACAGGAGTTTGCAGCGCACGCTGCCGTGGATAAAAGCACCTCATACCAGCAGGAAAACCCCACGCAGGGCAGAGACCACGGGAAGCACGCTGGAAAGAGCGGCAGAACCAGGGGTTTGCTGCCCGTCCGGCTGCTCCGTCACCGTGGCTCTGCTTCCCACGCCATTATAACTCCCCGCTGGAAGCATTACATTGAAACTCCCACGTTTACTCTGCAGCAGGCAGAACACAATATATTATCAAGATCTATTTATACAATGAAAGGATAATGGTTAAAGGAAAAGCCTCTCTGCATTAGTGAAAGTTGAATTATAGAGCACCGAATTAATCACTTCCACGTATGACTCAAGCCTTGTGGCAGATACAACCCTGCAGACTGCGAGGGCGATATTACCATGATAACAGCAGAGGTGAACTGAATTGTTTCTGTTCAATGCCTAGGACCTTCGAGCAGATGAATTATGTTAGATGTCCAGGACCAAACCTATTACTCATGCTTTCCTAGCCAGCGAAACACCCAACATCATCAGCATTGGTGGGCAAAAAGGGGCATATCCATATGGGACAGCTTCCTCCGCGGAACCTGAACTCCCTTTCCCTGCTACGTCCACGTGTGCCCTTTCTCAGTAGGCGTCCATCCTTAGAATCATAGAATCATAGAGTCATTAAGGTTGGAAAAGACCTCTAAGATCATCGAGTCCAACCGTCAGTTGGACAACCAATCCTTATGAGAGCCTTGGTCACTGCATGAGCATTCAACATGAGTAAGTTCTGTACCAACGTATTCTTTTAACAATATATCTTTGTGCCATCAACTTAATGCCAACGAGCTGTGTAGCTAAGCTTGGATTGAATGAACCCCTGCTAGCCGAGGTGACCGCAGGGAGCCCTCCACATTCCCCGGCGCAGGAAACCCTTGCTCTTCCTCGGCGGCTCTCCTCATCTACCAGGAGAAGAAAGCCTGGCTGCCGACAAGCACCTTGCAGCGGTGCCGGTGGTACGTCCAAGTGCCATTTGTTCTCCAAGAAAAGGATCTCCTTTTCTCTGCTGGTTTCTTTGAAATTCAAAAAATTGTTAAAATTTACAGCATTTTTTCACCTTTAAATCAGCTCTGTTCCCGTTATCGGCAGTACCCTCCCAGACTTTGGGTACATTTGAATGTACACGAAGGCATGCTTTCCTTCCGCCACCTCCTCGGCCCTGCTCTGGTCCAGGGTCCAGCAAGGACCCCACAAGCAGCCCCAAACCTACAAGCTGCGGCACTGCCAATGCAGAGAAATTTGTGCCGATTAAAATGCATCGTGGTGCAAGTCACATGCAGAAGGATGTTAAGATGTGGTCCTTAAACGTTTAATTCACAGGTTACCATAACAATAATTAACATTATTCTTCTCTATGCACTGCAAATGGAATGACCTGGAAACAAATAAAGAAAGAAGATAACATTTTGAAAAAAATGAAATAAAATGCATTCTTCAAATTGAGTTTGTATTGTCAAGAATCTAAAACGTTCGTATCGAAGTAACAGAAACAGAAGCTTTGTAACTGTCAAGGTTAAACAGCCAACAGAAATTTAATTAACTCAGAAATCTAAACTTCTTGTATCTGCTTGACTTCATATTCCCTGCAAAGAAAACGTTACATGTGATGTTTCCCTGCCTGCCCACCCGATGATCTGAGACATTGGCAGTAACAGCCCGGAAAAAAGCCAGTGGCTGATGATGTGTAAGTGCATGCGTTACAGGTATGGATGGATGAATTTTAATGCCTCGGTCCCGGGAAGAGTAACCAGACCCCGCTGCCACCGGCCGGTCTGCGGCTCAGGTGCTCCGAGGGGTCGGTGACGGGCGGAGGTCCGTGTTCGGTTCGATTTAAACTCGCCTGGGCAGTAGTTACCTCTGGAGCTACTTTGCCTATTTCCATTTATTATCTGCAATTACCTAATTTCAGCACACGGAAGCATTTTAAAGGTTTAGCCGATGCAGAGCACCGTACGCGGCTTGTGTACTGCGGGTACAGGGGGGAACCGCGCGTTTGAGAAGGTGAGCTGATGACAAATAAAATGATTACGCTATTTATTTATGACCTGAATTTACAGAAATAGTCCCCAAACTTGTGTCACCCCGTCCCGCTGGCTTGCGAGCTGCCTGAATAGGGGTTTTAGGGCAGATCCTACCATCTTTACTCTGCAAAAACGCTTCCCGGTTCAGGTTTGAGATGCCGGGTTGAGCGGGCGGCAGCAGCGCCCAGGCATGCCCGCTGTCCTTAACCCACGGGGATACTCCGCGGGGCTTCATCCATGGGGGGGTTGGCTCCAGCAAACCCTTAAACAGACCTCAAAAGAAGAGATGAAAACACGTACAGTTTTTAAGGAAAATGAGATGTAGGTTGTTTCCCTCACTGTAATTTTAGCTCTATAATCAGTCCTAATTATTAACATTCCTGAGAAATGCAAAAAAAGAAAAATACCCCTATGTCCGCATTCATTACTCACAAATAGATTATTTTACCATTCATTTAAATGATTCACATACTATAATTAACATGAGCTCTACAGTTAATTGCATCTTTGCAAAATAGTTTAATAATCAGAGTAGAAACTTGACAGTAATTTTTTTAATCGCATATATGCGATTAATGTTTTATATAAACTGCAGCTCATAGAAACAAATACACAAATACATATTTCTCGGAAGACAACCTGAAGCACGTAAACCTTGATAAAAAGGACTTAATTTTTTTCCGCTGTAGTTGCATGAGCAAGGATGCTGCTCTGGAAGGACAGAATCTTGTTAAATGAGACATTAACTGGTAGCACTTTTGTAAATTAGTTGATCAAAGGACACTGTAACAGTGTAGAAGGATGAATGAGGAAACTAAAATTGCTATTATAAAAAAAGCTATTATCACCTCCAATGTTACCATTTCTTTGTCAGTAACTCTGAAGTACTGCAGATGAAGGCTTCATCATTTATAACACTTACCACTTTGCTTAACGTTTTGTAAGGCTAGTACAAGAAGGCTTGACTTGTCCAGCAATTGAAATTAATAGTAAAATCTGAAATACTTCAATATTGGCACACTAGCATTTGAGCTAAAATTTCTCAGGAATCACTTCCACTACAATGATGACATGAACTGATCTCTCCCTCTCACTCTCCTGAGGATTAATTTTCATTTATGTTTATAAATCCTTTGTTTTTAAAATATTCTCCCTCCTCCCTTCTTACCAGAACTTATCCAGCTGCTTCAGGATTCAAGATGCACCTTCAAAAAAGGAAATCCCCCGACCACCAAAATAAGACTAAAGCTCCGTTATTGGCATCGTGTATTATCCCTAATGTACAACCAGATTCTTTATTTTCCTTACAGCTCCATAATCGGGGAGTACGTGACACATGGCTGTCCAGCCTGGCCCTTCTGTGCCCCTCTGCAGGGAGAACTGAAGCAGGATTTATATAGAAACTACTTCTTTCCCACTGAATTACTATTTTTTTTCCAAAACACGGAGGGTTAATGCAGCATTTGGGCAGTATCTAGCACAGCAGGGCAAAAACCAGGGGTTCAAGTGTGAGATGCGGACCCTGGCGTGCTTCCTCGGACTCTGATGCACGGCCAAGCTTGGTTTTCTTGCATGACGATGTTTTCCAGGGGACGTCTGGAAAATTGAGCCTTAAGCGCCAACCGAGGGACAGCCAAACATGCCCGTGTCGACCTGCCCAGCTGCGCTCGTGTACGGCCACCCCTCCATCACCCCCATCACAGCAGGAAAAGCTCTTCTGCCTATTTCTGAAGTTGTACGTGTACATAAAGGATCTAAAAATATAGGGGTTGTAGTGGGAAGTCTGGTTTTTTACCATATAAAAAATAAGCACATACAGAAAAAGACAAACGCACCAGAAGAAAACTAAACCAGTGTATTTTAATTCTACAAAAATGTACAAATATTTAAATGTACAGCAAAGAGTACCAGTATACCATTTAATAACTGTTACAACATTTAAAATGTGTAATTCTTTATCCACAATCTACTTTTATAAATTTAATTTAAATTTGTGTTCCCAGCACTTATTCAGGAGCCTTTGTAAGCGTGCCCTCCAAACCACCACACCTCAGTCTTTTTTTCCTGCTTCGGAAAATACCAAGCAGGATTCCAACATTTGTCAAATAAACTCTGTATTATCTCAGAGTACCGTGGCCTTTTCGCAAGGCGCCGCTTACCGAGCTGCCCTGAATACGTGCTCGCAGAGAAAAACTAGAATAAAATGGGGGTGGCCACATACCGGAGCAGTGGTTCTGGCCGGACGCTACTACACGTTGGAGAATAAGCACGGACACGGAAAGCCACAGAAGCGTTAAAACACATTGCTGGTGTTCATTCAACACCGTCAGTCATACAGTCGCTCGTGGTTAGTAGCAGGTTACGCGTGGTGTAGTCTCACCAGCTGTTATTAGCTGTGGGGGTGCGGGCAGGCTTTCAGCTACCCGAAAAAATGCAAACTGTCACGGGTGGGCTGTGGCATTCACCGGGGACTGCCCAACTCCTTTCTACCTCCCCAAATTGTTCCGATCTGTTTAATAGCTCTGACCTTCCGAGAATCGCCTGGTCTCGGGCTCTGCCCAGCACCCACACGAGATGCAGCCCAAAGGTGTGGGATCAGATAAGATCTCTACTTTCAAATAAAAAAACCCCAGAACATGGAGTTTTGCAGCTTTACATATTAGAGTGCAACAAATAAATAAATCCTCCTAGTGACCGGGAAACACGCATCCGTAGAGAAACCCATCTAGGCCGACTGATCCAAACGCCTATTTCAGTTCTGGGGTTGTACCTGGGTTCCCCGACCTCCGTGGATCGCCAGAAGGCGCCGGGAGATAAAAAGGAACACAACTTTTTTACAGCGTTTACGGTTCAGCTTACTCTTCAAAACGTTCGCTTTGCTGATGCCACCCAGCATTACAGCTCGCTCGCATTTCATCAAAGCAAGTCTTAAAAAATACCAGAACCAGCAACACTTTTCCAGTGAAAACAAGAAATATTCAGCATTTGTAGAGTTCTTTATATTTTAAACGCATTGTGCAAACAGAAGTCAATCCTCCCGACACCCTTCTGAGATATTTTATAAATGGGGAAACAAAGACCAACCGATGTTTTTCGGCTGTGGTCCGTTTGTGGGCACTGAACTTCAGACACTCACCAACAGAGGCAACCGAACGAGCTATTTTAAATGATTTTAGCCCAAATGACTTGTCAAGGCAACACCTGACTTCAGTGGCAGGAGGAAGGGCAGGGGTCCAAGCGCGCAGTAACTTACATTCATTCACTAAACCCCATCATTTACCATCTCTGATGCCGTATCAGCTTTTAAGGCACCCTCACCATCACCACCTCACTCTCCATAAATGAGGCTTTGTGTGAAATCCCTCTGCAATGAGACTCATGAGGTTTCTGCATCCTTACCGAGGAGATAAATCCAGGATCCGGCCCCTTGAAGCCCATGGAAATACTCGCCGTGACTGAAGTTAAACAGGTACCTCAGTGCTTTTTTTCTAGGTCTGAGCGTAATTTCTAGATGTCAGGCCATCCTGCTAGTGTGCAGAGGACCTTACGGCAATACTTCTGCTCCGGCCGTGAGGGATGCGCGTACTTGCTCCTAAATAAGTACAGTCCAACACAAAGGCATTTCCCTTCTTTTTTCCCCCAAGCAGAGACACAGCAGTGCAGGCACTGACCAAACCCAAACACTGCAAGCTTGCTATCTTAGTCAAGGGATTATACACTTTAAAAGAATATTAACCTTTATAGTAATTCTAAGGAGAAAAATACTCTTTTCTTCATCTGTTTTTGAGATTGCACCTCAAGCCTAGACAGCTGCCCACCGATTGCACCTTGCCATCACCCTCCAGCTATGACATCGAGAAAACCTCGTGGTCGGAACAGGGCAGCATAGGAAACTTGGCAGCCTTCACCCTTCGCAGCCAGGGGTATTTCATAAGTAAGACTGGAGGCACCCAGAAGAGATGGCACCACCAACTGCCCTCTCCTAATCCTCCTGGATGCTGTAGGACCTTCCATAACATTTACTTCTGCAAGGACACGCAAAAGCCAAGTGCCTGGATACACGACCTACCAGCATGAGTGGCCGTTCATGTGGCAGAAGCCCTTGGAAAGGAGATGAATAAACAATTTATTTTTTTTTTTCTGCATGGAGATTGGTGTTTAAATTTGTTCATGACGTTTGCATGCTCTTTCTATGAAGAGGAATCAGCCTTCTCCTGTTTTGCTAGCTTTTAAGCCGTATTGTGTACTTTTGTGGCGATCTGAAGATGAGAACTGGAAGTGTTTGACCCTACTTTGAGCAGGGAGGCTGGACTAGATGAGCTTCCAGTCTGAGTTAGTCCGTGATACTTTAGCTCCCACACATGCACAGCAATCACTTTTCCGATTTAATATCCTTCTATTTTTCATTTAATGATGTGTATCAAGAAAATATGGATGATCTATAAATTTATAACACGCACATATATATGACACTATTAATCCATAACAACCAGAGCATTATACAGAAAATATTGTCATTTTTAATAACCTAGTGCATAAACAGACCTTTTGAGGAATTGTGAGTGAAACAATGGGAAACCATTTCACCACTTACTTACCCGTGCTGAAATTACGCTGCGGCGGCTTGCCCTGTGATTTAGGTCTCTTGAACCCTCCAGGCAATGGGAAGTTAGACTAGTGCCAAAACCCCAGCCCAGCGCACAACAGATGCATTTCGGGGAGCGCGTGCTGCTGGGGTCACTGAAGGAAACGTCACCAGTACATATAGGAAATGTCACCAGTACGTATAGGACCCTTCCCCACACCCCACCGTGGGCCGGCATGGCATTAGTTCCTGCGACGCCTCTGACACGGCTGCGTGCACATTTTTAATAACCACGCTAACAAAATGATTAAGCCGCAAAATTATTAAAAATATAAATAAGCATCTGTCATCGCTATCAAAGCAAGAACATCTGGAGCCAGAACTCAGAGTCGATCCAGTTTCATCCTCCGTGCGCGTGGGATCCATGGATGAAGCTCTCGTCTGTGTCTTGTACAGGATGCAGGTATATACTAATGCTTAAAGGTAGCAGCTAGGGATCGAGTTCAGACCAACTCTCAGTCTCCAGTGGCCTCAGTTTTTGGTACCTCCATCTGCAACCCCCTTCCAAGTGTCAGCCCCAGCCATTTCTCTTCCCACTGCAGGGGACATTTCTAACTGCACTGGTCCGAGTTACCCACGTGTGTCATTCCTCCTTCTTAACATTGTTCCCGTGTCTTTTGCTGTTGCCTCATTTGATTTAATTTCAATTTCTGAGTGCAGTCTTTGCTCAGTTTTGCTGCTTTTCCAAACACGGGATCCCATTTCTTTCCCGGCACAAATCACTAGCTTTTACTCTGTCTGGCGACTTTGCTGCTCAGCATGGTTCTTCACCGAGTCCCACTCGACATGAGAGAACAGCAAACATCCCCACCGCGTTGCCGAGAAAGACCAGCACCAACACATCCAGCTCAGGAGACGCCTGCCAGGATGGTTCCCAGTGCCAGTCAGCGTCATAAGGCATTTTATATTGGGTCACTTCTCCACAGTGGTGTGTGACACACAGAAAACAGCCTCCATCCCAACCTCTTTGACGTAGGGTTCATAGGGTTTTCTCTGGAACCATTTTTGAGCACATTTGTGTTGATAACAGCACATGTTTTGACATTTACAGGCTCAGATGAGCTTCTTTTGAACAGTCACAGGTTTCGAAGGGGCACGTGGAGACCTGCCGCATCAAGGAAACCCCCCCGTGACTTTGCTCTGACAGCTGGGATTTGGAGAGGGCTTCAGCACCACTGGTCTCAGTAAGGACGAGGGGAGGAGGAGGAAGACATCCCGGCCGAGGCAGCGGATCTGCGCCGGCTTCAGGCACCCAGGGTCATGTTGCGCAGCAGCCACTGCTGGGAACGGCTGTCACCGCACTCCCTCATGGTGGGAACCATCTTGTCCTCCTCCGACGCGAGGTGCATGTTGCGCGCCAGCCACTGCTGGGAACGGCTGTCACCGCACTCCCTCATGGTGGGAACCATCTTGTCCTCCTCCGACGGCTCATCCAGACACTGGTTGCTGTTGACATGCCTCAGGGTGAGCTTCTGCAATAGAGAAGGGTAAGAGCTGCAGCAAGATAATTACTGCTGAAAACCAGTAACTGCATTTTCGGTCTTATTTCAGTATTAGTCTAGTCACTACACAAGCCACGAGACAGGTACTCATCCCTGGCGGTCACTTGCACGGTTCTACGAGACCTCTACCACGCTACCTGCTGTTCCACGGGGTGCCCAGCTCACCTTCTCACGCGTGGCCAGGCAACCCGGGGAGTGAGCGCCTCTGCCGAACCCAGCAACAAATAAATGCAACAGAAAAGTACAAAATAAGTGCAAGGAAATATTATTTCAAAGCAACGGCATCTTGGATTAAGGAGCTTAGACTCCAGCAACGTGAACACATGTGCATTTCAGATCAGTGGAAATACATTTGCTAAGTATTATATGAACAACGGTAACATACAGATGAAAACTCTTCCGTTTCCAACACATTTTTTCTTCTTCGGGACACCCACCCCTTTCTATTCCTACCACATGAGACTGTATTTCTGAGGAATGAGAGGGTCAGAAGGGAAATAGAACTTCTTTTGAAGAAATAAATCATCTTCTGTTCAAAAGCACTGGGAGAACATGATCATAAAGAGATGCAGGGAAGTTAAACATGAAGTTGTGTACTTAGATAAAACAAGACAGGCACATTCGCAGCTGAGCAGCAGGTGTTCCCTCCATCACTCTTCCAGGGTTGATCTGTGGGTTTTAAGCAATCAAGCACACACCTTAAGCGCCTTTGCTATGAAGTGTTGCATTTACCAATTTACTCTTTCCTAAAAGGTCCTTCAGTTGCTGAAAAAACAATTAAAAACCATCTTATAGGCAAATCTGCACATGCACCTGCGTACACGTTAAGTCAGCAGCTGCGCGTCTGTGACAGAGCTGTGTAACCCATACGTTGAAACAAGCAGGAGCCAGGGGAGTGCAATGCTGCAGGACAGCTGTGGTCTGCGTATGGCTGAGGATGAAGCCGAATCTGTGCTGGCAGGGCTGGGGACCACCTTGCTGGATCCCCACACGCCAGCTCAGCACCCCGTGCTCCCCTGGCCAGAGCTCAGAGCCCGGCTTTCAGAGGGTTTACTCCAGACAAGCCCTGCACAACTCTGGCAGGGCGCAATGGCCATGCACTGCACCCGCATCCATCGACGGCCTTGCAAGCTCGGTATCAGCTTAATACTTCTGAAGCAAACATCTGTGTTTGCTACTGTACCCGATTCAGAAAATCGTGATTTTGGCCTTTGTTTAGCTTGTCCCCCAGTATTTTAAAGATTGGTTCCTCTCCCTCCACGGCCATAAGGCCATGCCATGGGTTTGGCAGAGAAAACCCAGCACAGGTGCCCATCTCTTACCATGAGACCACCATAAGGCCATGCCATGGGTTTGGCAGAGCAAACCCAGCATGGGTGCCCATTTCTTACCGCAAGACCGAGAGCCGTGCTCACAGGCTTCAGTTCCCTGCACAGACCCGCTCCTCTGCTCTGCGCCGCTTACTAAGGCAGACGTAGCCACGGGGCGGTCAGCTGCCCGCTGCGGGACAGGTCCTGCACTAGGTCCGCTGCCCCAAGGGATTATACGGACTCTGCCCTTCCATTGCTTTTAAAAACAGTCATGCAACCTACACAGGTAGATTTAAAATGCTCCAGGTGAAGTGGTCAAACAAGGTCTGAGCTGTTGTATAGCAGCTCCACAGGGATTATAACCCCGCCCCAGCGAGAACAGCCAAGGGAATAGATGATTTCAGGACTGAAATCTTGTTTGCAGATCCTCCACCGGAGCAGAGACCAATTTTATGTCAAACACCATGCAAAGGAACAAACAGGGGAACAAGGATGGGCGGCAAAATTCTGCAGGAGGGAGAAAGGATGCATCAACCCCACAACAGCAGAGCCCGACCCGAAGCCTTGGAGCAGCAGCATTGCAGAGGTCTCCTTCAAGACAGCGGCTACCAGAGTGGTGGAGGCTGCTCGCTCCCTCGCACACACCTGCGAGTATTAATAATACTATAATAAAATATAAACAATACTACTGCAACTGAAGTTATGCAAATAAGGAGTCATTTTAGCAACTAGTGCCTCTGATGCAGTCTCACTGCTAATAAACACCATTTGTGTATCTTCATATGA
>NW_008794603.1:1503751-1507413 GCF_000699145.1 Aptenodytes forsteri | reverse complement strand
CATTTGTGTTTCTTAAAATGAAAAAAAAAAAAAAAGACTATTGTCTGGTGTTTCAATTAAGCTGCTGGGAAATGCTAACACTGCCAACAAGTGATGCGGTTTTATTATCCAAACATATACCTGTGCTATTGCACTGCACAATTTTACACTGCAGTTCGTTACCGGATTGCCATGTCACATACTAACACTCCTAATTTGTATTATGAATATTCTTTCAATAGCTTGTCCCTAGAGATTCGCTCCTCAGTTTAAAACAAACTATTATGCAATTCTCAAAGAAAAGCCTGCAGATATTATAACAAATCAGCGAGGGGCCATTTGATATGCATTCAATGATGAATATAAGGCATTTTTTCCTCTAATTACAAGAGGAAAGAATTAGTAGTGCTAACAGAAGTAGCTTGTTTACTAAATAGCAGGTCTCAAAGCATCACTGATTCTTCACTTATATTGTTTTAAGTGCAATTAAGCTGCTATCATTTTCTACTATAACCAGAAATGCAAACAAGTCTAAAAATGCTGCTGCTGCCTTCGTCAGCTGTTCCCTTTTATTCAATGTATAATTTCATTCTAGACTACCATATCATTGGGATTTCCAACCGTCTTCATAAATTTTTTGTTTCTGTGTTCTCTCATTATTTATGCTATTACAAAAAAGGTCTCATTTGCTTGGAAAACAATTAATTACTAGGCAATATGTTACTCATACAAGCCAGCCTAAAATTTTTATCTTACCCAAACGTGAGAACACACGCATGGATGCAGAGCTAGCTGTACAGACATGCAGATGCACAGGAGCAAGCTCTGTAGTCTCCCGCTTACCAAATGTATGCAAATAATAGCTCTGATGAGTGAAGACTCTGAATACATTACGGCAAAATGATGGAGCACAGATCCTTTACTCCAGCATTGCTTTAGTCTAGTGGTCATTATAGATACCAGCAATATCAGCAACTGTGGAAGTTCTCAGTTTTAAAAAGCGACTTTTGCAAATGAAAGACACCAGCAAAATATTGTTCATAGCAGAAGAGGTACTTAGAAAATGAAAAAAGCCATTTCTCGAAATAGCCTCTGCAAGGAGTGCGTGGGCAGGGCAGGACGTCGCCCCGCGCCCGTGCTGCCCGTGATCGGCCCCCGGCTTTGCAGGCTGCAATGCGCAGGCTGAAACTCCGCGTCACCTGCTGAGGTCCTGCTGGCTACGGTTATTAGGGGTCTGCCACTAACGAGAGCGGCTTTCGCCTGATCTCAATGGGATGCACTCGGATGGGAAGGTAGCATCGTTTGACTGGGGAGCAGATACGAAATGGGAGCAACCCCAGCTTGTACCCCTGCGCGTGGGCTGCCCCATCACTGACCGTTGTATTACCCAGCAAAACTGTCTAGGAAAGAAGAACAGTAGTTGGCACGGTATTTTGATTCCTTGAGTGATTAATGTTTCAAAATTATCTGTTGATGTTTTGAAATTATCTGTGACTAGTATCTCTAGGATTGAATTACTTAAAATTGGGAATTTTCACAATGAACGTTTCTGAAAAATATTATGCAACTGGCATTATTTATATGTCTTGGAACAGGGACCAAATCTCCAGCTATTGCAAAGAGTAACAATCACGTTGACATCAATAGGTCATGGAGGTAGCTCAAGACAGTTGAATTAATCTAAAATTAGTTATAATTAATAATAACTAACACTAAACATATATAACATCATATATCTATAGAATCATCTGAGAAAACAAGAAAGGAATTCAGTTGAGTTTAATAGGAAGAGAACGGAGAAGCATTTTTCTGGGAAAAGCTTAAATAATTACATGTTATATTTGCTTTTTAATACCAACCTCCAACCGTTTGTTAAAGGAAATAGTCAGTGGGGCTGTAAAAAATGTTTCTAAAGACTTCCAGCCTTGTGTAGTTTCTTAGCATCCACGTTTGCAAGGGGCTGCCGCTGCAAGCCTCCACAGTGGGACCATGGGTGCCATCCTCTATCCTGCTTAGTGTCAGACACGACTGGGTGATTATATGAAGAAATGTATGGGTCTGCACGACAGAAAAATGGTGAAAGTAAACAAAACCAGCAAAGACAAAGACAAACAAAGGAAAAAGCAACAGACTGTTCAATTAGACATCTACAGCAGTGAACCAGATACAGCTAAGAGCACTCTTATGGGAATTACTAATGGGTAATTGTGCCTGTGAATACGCCGGTGTCAAATTGTAGGCAAATTGCGCTAGCTTACACACACGTAACACATACGTAAATAGGCATATCATGAACTAAGCTTTAGTTTCACAAAGAACGTTCTCACTGCTCTGCTTTGAGGGACCGGTCCGCTTGAGACCCATTCACTTTACATTCTGCAATTTAGACCTGAGTGTGCCTCTGAATCCTCCCCCCACGTACATGCTGCCTTGTTGCAATCATGATTTCCCATTGCACAGCAAGATTTGGGCAGAGATGATGTTTCTACTGCAGTAATATCCTGTACTAAACATCCTGAAGCCTACTCAAGCATTACTAAATTAAAAATATAATCAATTAAACATTTACATATAAGGAGATAAGAATTTTTTTGCCAACTGTAATTTCAGCTCTTCCTTTACCCTGCCGATACCAGGTAGACTGGGATGGAGGCGAGCTTTTATTCCCCTAAATTCTGCCCATGGCTGCGGCAGTCAGCAGTCGGTATCCGATCACCGCGGGTGCCCGGGGCCGGTGCCACCTGTGCAGCCTGGGGATGCTCCTCCCGCATCCCGGTCCCGGCTGCTGCCCCCTCTCCTGCTCTCTGTTTTTGGTTTCGTAAGAGAAAAAGTAATGTACATACAAAGAGGCCACTGAAAATATCAAGAACAAATGTCCTTATAATGTCACTTTGAGTAACCAGCGTGAACGTCAATGCTTGTTTTTGTTTCATTATGTATTATTGCTTCGTGTTCACTTCTGTCTACTATTCTTTTAAGGGAAAACAGAGGTACATAAATAACTTCAAAATGTAATGATCTCTCTATATTGCATGTTTATATTATATTAAATGCCTAAATGTAGTAGATTCTTCATATGGGTATGAGTAGTACTAAGCATTATTTTGGTAATCTGACGAGACTCTCTTCTCTGGTACATGAGACAGCAAGTTTAACTTATGTAAATCAGCAAGACTGCACTGACTTTAGAAAATCTATAGTAACGGAAGCAAGAGATCATTTCTCCCCTTCACTCATTTTATTAAACTTTACTTTCTAAGAAGGTAATAAAAAAACCTGCAATGTTTTCCCTACTCATTTTTGAAGAACTAAGTCCTTTCAAATACATAGTAATAAGACTGCAGTTTATAGAACAGTCAAATTATTGGCCATAATCTCTTACGGTAAAAGTTTAGTAAAGTCTTTGACACCATTTCCCACAGCATTCTGCTGGAGAAACTGGCTGCTCGTGGCTTGGATGGGTGTACTCTGCGCTGGGTCAAAAACTGGCTGGACGGCTGGGCCCAGAGAGTTGTGGTGAATGGAGTTACATCCAGTTGGCGGCCGGTCACGAGCGGTGTTCCCCAGGGCTCAGTTTTGGGGCCGGTCTTGTTCAATATCTTTATCAATGATCTGGATGAGGGGATCGAGTGCACCCTCAGTAAGTTTGCAGAGGACACCAAGTTGGGTGGGAGTGTTGATCT
>NW_008794603.1:1488099-1503120 GCF_000699145.1 Aptenodytes forsteri | reverse complement strand
GGTGGAGTCCCCATCCCTGGAGGTATTTAAAAGACGTGTAGATGTGGCACTTAGGGACATGGTTTAGTGGTGGATTTGCAGTGCTAGGTTAATGGTTGGACTTGATGATCTTAAAGGTCTTTTCCAACCTAAATGATTCTGTTAGTTTGACTACACCGAGTCCAGCTGGTCCCATAACTTTAAGAAGAGAAATAGTCACAAAGTCTGTAATTGTTTGAAGGATGCAGACCAGTAGATGTGACTGATGATGCAATGTGTATTCACATCATTTGTGAACAGAAATGAAAGGGCTTGGTAAAGAATGCAGTCAGCACAAGAAACAAGCCAGTTGTTCACATAAATTGTGTCCATGTGCTCATGTGCTTCTCTGCCATCAATCTTTATGCCATATGTTGGGGAATGTGTCTTTTCTCTGTTGATGTTCCCTGCTCCCGCTCCCCGGCTAGCAGCGGGACTTCGCCGTTCCCTAGCGAGCGCAGATGAAGCCGGGGGAGCGGGCAGGGACCCCAGTGGCAGCTGGCTCATGTGCGGGGGGTTGCGCAGGGGGGCTCGGGGCTGCACACACCTCCGGCTCCGCGGGCACCAGCATCCTCCCGCGCACACCAACGTCAGCATCCACCTTCTGTCAAATCACTTTTCTGACGTGATGTTCCCGAGTTATCAGTCTGACACATATATTCTGTATATAGCATTGGCAGCCTGAGACCGTACAGTGACTACCTGAATAAATAAGGTTTGGCGTGCTGGAGTAGTACCTACGGAAAGGCACTAAATCACGTCACTTTTACACAGCACTGCTAGGGGAGCGAGCGGGATGCGCTATTCTAGGGTTTGGTACAGGGGCTGCAGTCGTTACCAAACTTACCTCAAAGCTATATTCCCATTTACCAGCATACTGACGGAAGGGAAAAAAAAAAGGAAATTGGAGTCAAACAGTGACTCAAGAAACATTTTTTGTGAAGACCCTCATCTCTCCGTGAATGCAAATTCAACAGCTTTGTACAGACACCGTGTTTAGTGACAAATAACAGTAAGTACGCAAGATCAAATCCTGACATCATTATTCATGCATGAGGAAATGAAACTATTTTCTATCAGATGTGACATATGTACAGCATTTTTTTTTTCCTGAGATCGTTCGCGTGTGTTACATGTCGTAAGACTTCACCACACTGTACCTACTGAAATTTGGCTGGATGTCACTGGGCGACACAACGGGAGTCACCAGGTACATGGGCACACACCTGGACACGCTCCGCACAGCTTTCAACCTCAACCCGACGGATCTGTTTGGCAGCCAAACACCAGCTGTACGTACCTCCTGCACAAACACCTCCACCAAGACCAGTGCCCCAGTACAGGGGGGAAACAAACCACCAACTATTTAACAAAATTGGAAAAACGGGTTTCCTTAGACGAGCAAGATCACACGCTGAGGGAGCAACTCTGGCTCCAGCCCATCGTAACTCCCAGGTCTCTTTCTGCTGATCCACCGCCTCGTTTCCCACCCCCATTCCAAAGCAAACAGCATTTATGCATTATAAATATGTTATAAACCACATGCTGATAGGAAGCCTTTGAAAGCTGGGAAATTCTAACTTGGCACGTCCCATCGATACAGCTGATTTATAGAGCTGCCCTTGCAACGTAATGGGCAGCTTGGGAAAGGGCCAGGAATCTTAATATGCTGTTCAAGAAGTAGGAAAGAAAAGCATTAAAATTCAATAATGGAAGGCAATGGATTAAAAAAAAAAAAAAAAAAGGAGACGAAAAAACAACAGAATTTCCTGTCAAGATGTAAAAACATTCAGGAAAAAAAAGTTTAAAAATGCTGTAAACTACTACCACCTGAAGTGTTAAAAGCCATTTTGCGTTAGAAATGGAGAGAGCGGCACAGGCTCGGGTACCCTTCCTGGAAATAGCTCGTTCCGGTGATCCGCAGGCTGAAGCTCGTCGCTGTTGTTGCTCCTGGTGACAGCAGGTTTCTTTATTTACTGTTCCCTTAAATCCAGACTACACCATTAACATTTTGTGCATATAAGGGCTTCTTTTTAGACTATATAAATTTTAATATCAATATTTGGCTTCTTTTTTTCTTCTACAGGTAATACCTAAAGTAATTTATCCCATTGGGTTAAGAAAAAGATGCAGCTCAGTAAAAACTGCCTTAGGAAAGCTATAGGAAACAGCAATGGAATAAAAGGTTTAGGGAACCCTGCGCGACCCGTGGGGCCAGACCTGGCACCCCCAGAGCCACAGCCAGCGCGTGGCAGGCTTCAGTCAGACTGAAAAACAGAATTATGGAACAACAACAAAAAAATCACGTCCTGATTGCAAATGATTTTGTTTCAACATGGACTTCCATTTCATGTAGATATTAAAAAAGAATGCTTTATTTGATTCTTTTAATTTGGGGCTTTGCAAAAAAAAAAAAAAAAAAAAAATTCAACTTGCTTTTGAAGCTTGATGTAAAATATTCTCCATATTGCAAATTAAATAAGCAAGTAACGGGTTATTCACACAAAGTTACTTGAATAGCTTTCCTTCTTACACCAACTCTCTCAATTAGCAAATTATTATTTTATAATAATAATACCGTCACTCGGATCGGATATTGCCGAGTTGCCACCACAGCCATGGCACATCCATCCTGCCTACAGCTGTGAGCAACTCACCCGAAATCTTACGCTGTGATTTAACGGAAACGGCTCACAGCAGTAAAGCGGCACTTGTGCCAAGTACCCAGTCCTCCTCGTTTCCCTGTAGGTTTTCTGATCCAGACGAGAAGCGTTTCTGTGTTTCTATTCTATTCTCCTATCGCTAAGCAGAAAGTTCATAAAACTATTTTTTAAGGGTTTTTGGAGAAAGATGCAAGAATAATTTAGCGCTCTGACCGTTCATCTAGTTACATGACATGACAATAATCCCTCCAAATACCAGCTTAAATGTTTGCTTTCTTCAAGGTGAGAGCAATCATTTGGGAACTGTAACGTTCCCTTCCATGCTATGTAATTTATCTACCTTTTTTAATTTTTAAACCCATGTCATTTTCTTCAATGATGTTTGTCAGTGACACGACCTGAGGCAATCTGCTAATATTTAGTATCTCCTCAGTCACAACTGCTTTTGCTTAATAAAAAAGTATTTAAACTCCGTTCTGTGGTGCGGTGGGTTTTTTTCCAAAAGGTGTACAAACCCTGACAAGTACTGCGTTATTTGTAAGACCTGCAAAGACACCACCATCATTTTAACTCTACAAGACATAATGCAAAACACTGTTTCCACTCAATGACTTTGCTGACACGCCGTGACCAACTGATTTATCTCAGTTATCAGCTGAGGTTCATCACAATTTTAAGCGATACAATTCACACGGGCAGACTTTTTTAAGACGCTTTGGAAAAACCTTACTACTCACCCACCTGGCCGTCTGACCTCCTCTCCCCCAGGAGCAGATCCTCTGAACAAGAGTAACACAAAACCGAACAGCAAAAATCACGTTTCCAGCCGCCCAGGAGCCCGTGAATTCTGGTCGTTGCTGGAAACGCTGCTTCTCCCTCCAGCGCTGAAAGCAGGTGAAGTTCAACACAGCAGTATAACAGCAGAACATCTCTTTGCTGTGCCCATACCTCCACCATGGGGTGGTGGGGTTTTTTTTTGGGGGGGAGCGGGTTATAAATTTCTTTGCGATTAATCAAAATAATCACTTTAGAACTATTTCCTGCGTATGAAAACCAGGTCTCTTCCCACTTTACGTGACTTTTCCCAAGATAACAGTAACCACGGCGCACTTCTGACAGCACGCGTATGGGCTACAGTGACCGCTTCTGCAAACTCCTTGTATTTCTGAGTATTTTAATTCTACTTTATTCCCCTTGGGATCTCTTCCTCACCCTCTTTCAGTCCATGTCACCTGTGGCACAGAAAAAGCTTGGGGTGAATCCAGCACCCACGAAGGCAAAGGCCCAGGGCTGAAGCTGGGGTCAATATCTAACTTCTCTCAGCTCTGCCGGTGCAGCTCAATTTTGGACCCAAAATACAAATGCCAATTCTTGTCCTCTCCTTCAGCAAGGGATTTTCTGACAAACCAACTGATACCCTTCCATCGCTATTTTATTCCAGCGTTTCAGGATAACCTGCATCTCAAGTGCAAGTAAAAATGTATTAACAATTCTAAGTGTTAAAAGCATTTTGCACAAATTCAGACACTTTTGGTATAAGAAAATGAGAAAAGGGGCTTTTTGAATAGCCTGCTTCAAACCAATTAAATCTGATACTTTCACAAATAGGTATGAAAACATTTGAGATTTACCTTTCTTATCACCACCACAAAACCTTCTTATCTCCTTATTTTTGAAAAAGATATAAATGCTAGGAATATCTAAGAGAACTGTAATATTATTAAGGGATGTATAAATTCTTGGAAAATACTTTCTATCTTTTTAAAATATATTATATATTTCAATACCATAATTTAAACTAAACTAGAACATTACAGAAAAATTAGTAACAGTATGTAAATCAAAGAAAATTGTCCAAAAATCTCTATTGAGAAATCCCTTTTTATGATTATTTACATCTCTCATTGTACCTCCAGAAGTGGCGGAGGCACCGCTGTCCGTTACCAAGTCTTAACTCCTAAATACCTTTAACAGGAGGAGGGATGTGGTCTGTAACCACCGTGCAACACCCAGAAACCACCTCCATTCAGTTTCTGAATAAGGAAAGAGATGTAAAAATGAGCGCAATTTTGCTGGAAAACCAAATGAATGGATACAAGCGATTCAGGCAACGTGTTGTGACTGTTTGTCTGGAAAAAAAAAATTAAAAAAAATCACAAGCCAGTTGTTTTCTCGGTAAAAAATACTGCAGACTAGGTATGCATTTGCATACTGCATACAGGTATGGATTTGGAGGCTTCCCGCACTGCTCGGAGGCCACCAGGCAACAAAACTGAACGAAGGCTGCACGAGCCAAGTGCCCTTCCCACGCAGCGGAGAAGGGGAGCAGGGCTCAGCGCCGCCGCACGCTGCCCCTCCGCACAGCCAGCCCCACCCTAATGCTAACACTGAGGGCCGATTAATACACTAATAAACATATCATACGATTAATACACTAATAAACATATTGTAAATACCAATACCGTCATCCAAGGGAAGTTTGCAAGCTGCAGTCTGAATGTTTACAGAGTAGAACTGTTAACAAAAACCCCCTTGCCAATAAATAAGAAGGTACATAGTGCAATGGGCTGTGTTTTATACGTAGAACAGAGCAAAACCGGTGTCTCGGAGATCCCTTATATTAAAACAATGGCCTATTTCTTTTTTATGAGCTCCATCTAATGGTTGATTTTGTTTTTACACAGCTACTTAGAAATATTTCATTGTGGCTGTCTTACGCTAAACTTAAGAGAAAAAGACAGCATGTCTCCAATGTTAAAAGTGAAGAAGAGCATATTTGTTCGAAAGGAATTTAGCTTTTCATGCAGAAAGGTAAAAGCAGCTATTTCTATGAAACATTGGAAATACTTTTTAAAAGACTTCACATCTTTTAAACACGTCAGTATTTTTCTAGCTTTGCAGTAGTTTTCTACCTTTGCAGTGATGGAAATATGCCAATACTAATTTGGCATCTTTAAACTGAGAGTAGCAGAGGCGCGTAAGCGCAGACCACTGGGCAGCCAGAACTGTGCTCAACGAGGAAATTCATTTTCAGTAGGTTGTGCCTAAAATATTCAAAGGCAAGCGACTGGCAGTATGATTTTTTTCTGTCAGGAAGGATTGCCCTCTACGCTTCTGGTAGAGAAAGAGCATTTGGCGAGGAACCTTGCCGTGGGCCACGTGCATGGCTATCGAACGGTGCCCGATACGTGGGAAAGGTGAGAGCCGGGGTGGGAGCGAGAGCATCCCCCAGCGTGCGGGTTCTAGCGGAGAGCTGAAATACAGGCTTGCCTTCTGGGCTATTTGTGCTTAGCTAGGACTGGGCTGTTGAAGCACATAAAAATAATATGAAAAATACTTTAAAAATAGTATTTCTTCAATATTCAAAATTTATCCTTTAAGGATAAATTAATACAAACTTGAGATAAACTTGAAAGATTCCAATTTAAGAGTCTGAAAACCTGATATTTTAAGGTGTTATAATTTAAAACAGAACCATGCACACCAGCGGGCAGAGGATGCTGCTGCTGTGCTACGAACAGGAGCAAAAGCGCGTGCTGCAGCAACGGCTGTCAGACCCAGTGAGACCCCCCCATGACCTCTCCCAACATAACCAAAAAGCCACCCCGGACCAAAGCAGAGACCTGCCTGGATTTGCTCGGGGCACCCCAGAACAAGGAGACATTCGCTCCCCGCCCGGGCTGAGTGCACCGTGCCCGTTGTGTCTGGTGATGTTTAATTTCCTGCGGAGATTGATCAGGAACCCGCGACACCGACTCCGTGTCCTCGGCCACCGGTCAGCGCTACGCTCCTTAGCTTCTATTTAAAACAATCTGAAACTGATTAAAAATCAATTATCATCTGCTTGCAGGAATGAAACGAAGGAGGACGCAAGAACTGAAATCTCAGGTGTTAATTGCAGGCATGAACATCCTCAAAACCACCTAAAAATTATCAAAATATGCATGCATTTTGTGCAAGAAGAAAAATAATCTTCTTTATTAAAGAGAAAATGGGTTTAAATTCAAATGTTAAACATAAGAACGTATCAAAAGTTACCAAATAAACTGCACCTCAGTGGTAAGCATCACTGTTGGTTTTCTACTTGGCAGTCCAACGTTGTGCAACGGCAGGCTTGTTATGCTTTTTTCTTACCATAACATATTAGAAAGATCCTATCTTGAAGAAAATGCTAATACCTTTGTGTGAATTTCACCATGCAAAACCGCACATTCACGTTTCAAAGCAAAAGCTCAAAATGAATATTTTAATTTTCATCTGCTGTTTCCTGTCTCATTTAAAAAGAAGAATTATTCAGCCATAAAATACTGAGCTATTTACATATACTTTGTATTAATTTTACTACCTCTCCATAAGCCACCAAATTTCTTCAAACTGCACTCCCTCTCAAAACCCAGAAAAAGCCACCTCCCATCCCACGGCAGCGTCAAACCGAACAGGTGACTTGGGTATGGAAACACAAATTAAACACAATTTAAATCCAGAAGAATTATTCAGCCATAAAATACTGAGCTATTTACATATACTTTGTATTAATTTTACTACCTCTCCATAAGCCACCAAATTTCTTCAAACTGCACTCCCTCTCAAAACCCAGAAAAAGCCACCTCCCATCCCACAGCAGCGTCAAACCGAACAGGTGACTTGGGTATGGAAACACAAATTAAACACAATTTAAATCCAGAGCTGATAATCTTTACGAGCCAGCAGAAATAAACTGGAAAAACTGTAACTGAAAAATAAGTAAATCTTGTCTTCTACTTCGTTTATATAAAAATGCAGAATGCTTCTTGAAGTTTGTAAGAATGTAAAACAACGCCAGCTACTAGAAATGAGCTCGTTTAAACAATAATTGACTTTTTCACCCCTCTAAAAAACACAATTTTGTGGAAACACAATTTAAAACCTGGCAGGCAGCTGAATCACTTTGCACTCCCGAGTCTGTGCTATGGCAGGAGTCACCATCGGCACATCACGTCACCAAGCTCCGGCACTCACAGACTCCCCGGCGATACGGCCACACTCTATCAAGAATAAACTCCTGGCTCTAGGGCCGCAGCTGCCCGGCGAGCGCGGGTGCTATCACTGAGGCCTCGGGTACCTCGGCATCGTACTCCCAGAGCTGGTTCCCCCTCATGTGGTGGCACTTCAGCATGATGATGGGGCCGTTCAGCCTTGAGACGTCCAGGCACAAGTCGTCCGTGCGGATCTCTTTGTCAGCAGTGTAAGAAAATACCTGGAAACAGAAAACAATGGCAGTGACAAAGAATTAGCCAAAGTCCTAGCCGACTGCTGATTCAGAATATGCATAATTTCCACTCCGGTGGAGCATAACTGCTTTCTTCTCCAAACATTGAGATTTCACCAGAGTTTTGTGCAAGTTTCTCCGCTAGTGAATGTCTGTTGCACCTAAGAGAAGGAGTACCATGTTTAGGAAAAGAAATTTTATGGGACCAAGCCCTGGAATCACCCAGGCATACACTCAGTTTTGCCTCCTGGGAATTCTACAGAAGCATGTAAATGTGATCAGTGTCTTCAGGAGAAATTTCACAGATCTTTTAATACAATGGATAAACCAAGCCCATCATTGGAAAAACACAAACTTCCCTAAACTAAGTCTTCCTCCTAGTATCTACCTTAACTTTGGGTACCAAGGATTATCTGCGTTAAATGAGTATTTCAGAAATATCGGGTCACTTAAAATTAGGAAATAAATTAAGACACGAGAGAACGCTCCCTCAACAAACTTCCATCAAACCAGTTACAAGTTTCAGGGGGACTGTTTAACTGAACGCCTTCAGCGAGGAGCCAGTTGGATGAAACCCAGGCTGTGCTTGACTCTTGCCCCTGAACATGTGCACGATAAGGTTTTGTTCATTTACGGTTAACTACATATGAATGCATTAGATGGTCTGGCTGCGTTGCAGAGACGCCAGGCAGCGGGCTGAGCTCTCGTGGCGTCACCGCTGAGGCCCTGCAGCAGGGTTCAGGCTGATGGGGAAGCTCGCTCAGTTAGAGCTCAGCACTTTGCGGGTGGGTTTGGGAGCTGGAAAAGCACTAAATCACTGCGACTGCAGTTCCTTGATAACTTTAATCCGCCATGGGGTCTCCAGCCATCCCTCCCGCACGCTCCGCACCAGCCACACAAGGAGCGAGGTCCGCTGCCCGGAGAGGGATTAAAATGTGGAGACCACAGGGGAAGGGGGAGGAAAGGAAGGAAGGTGGCAGAGAACTGCAAGCAGTTACACCCGATTACATGGCCTGGACACATGGGAAGTATCTCTCTGTTCCTGAGCCACTGCTCACAACCTCCATAATATTGCTGGCCCCAGCACAAAAGCTCCTGAAATGGCCTTAGGAAACAGCCTTGGGTCTGTATTGCTTCATGCTTTCCTTGCAGAAAATCCTTTTCTTAGCAGAAAGTGAATTATTTCCGTTCTGCCCCCTCTCCTCAGCAGAAGGAGACCAGAGAGCAGAGCCTCAGCGTGTCCACCAGGATCCGCCATCCCACTACAGACAGCACCTGGTCTGCTGCTGGAGCTCACACAGCTGCAGTACCACCGCGGTGGAAATAGAAAGAGGAGAAAGTTTGCAGTTAATAAAATAATGTCAAGACCATGACAAATGATAGAATTATGATGTCCCATTCAGGTTTTGATGAGTATAAACCTGTATCTACACCTGCAACGGAGAAACAGTGCTGTCAAAAATATGCAAAATATTCACTTATGTGGCAATGTTTAAATTAACAGAGAAATATAATAAAAGCACGGACAAATAAGCATGTGGACATACACCTCAACTACTTGGTGATTTCCGAGTTCCTATACAACCCACTCCTCTTGTAAAAGGACTACAGTATAATTAAAAGAGCTGAGACTGGGATCTGAACCACAAGTAATGCAGTGCCCCAGGGGATGCCCATCCGTTGAGACTTCCAGTGAAACATTGAATTGTACTCAAGGAAGAAGAATCAATCAAGCAGCAAACGAAAACTTTTTCAGTGAATTAAGCAGAGGGCGGGAGATACCAACGTCACTTGGAAACACGACGCTTGGCAGTGGGGCACTAGTAAAGGTAATTCTCCCCATGTAACTCTTAAAACCTATACACTGCACAAAGCAGCCAAGGGAATAAAGGCAAGGATTTTGAAATTGGAGGTTCAGACAGATCTCTCGGAGCAATCACGGAGTACGAAACCAGCATGCCAAGGTGGCAGGGGAGCAGCCAGGTCCAAACCAAAGCCGTGAAGGAGAGCAAGAGCTGCTAGGATCAGTGGTCTTTCCATTTTCCAAATTTCTTATTCACCGCTCGCCAGCCACTTGTCTGGGTGAAAATCTGGGATGCAAAGGTATGGCAAAGCACCAGCTGCCTTTTGCATTTATTCATCCAGTGATAAATCACCGAGATCAAATCTGAGGGTCTCAAAGTGTTGCTTTCACTTAAAAACACATCAGCCACAGGCCAATACTCGGGCTTCTCTCCAGTGGCAAGAGAGACTTTTAAGTATTAACCAGCCAGCGCTGTGCTGAGATCACACTCCGAAGCATGCTGTCCTTTTGGAAGGGGGTGAAATGAGTCCACGGCACATCAAAAATGCCACTTTGTGTTCGTACGGGTATTTTCTACGTTTCCCTTCCCCACTTTTCTGTGTGCAGAAGCAAGTCCCACAGCCTTTAAAAAAACCGTATAACCTCTTTTCTGTTTTGCAAACCTGAGTCTTGCCAAAGTGCTGAAAACTCCCTATATGTACTAGCTTGTTCAGTTACATTCTGGAAGTATTTAGAGAAGAGCATTTATAGCTGCGGGCTGACTGCGGAGGAGACACGGGTGTCATTTTGAAAAGCAGCTCTAACTGTGTCCATCTCCGGCACATCTCAGCGAGAACTAAAGCATCCACAGGTACTCGAGTATGTTAAATGCATGGCAGTAGAAGCAGTTTTTTCAAATTTTCAAATTCATACAAGCTGTCACACATGCACTTCCCAAGTTTCAGTTTGTGTCCTGAATCTGTGTGTTTTTTCCAACTGTTGGGGTTTTTTTTATAGTAAGATGTCTGCCTACACCTTGTCCCTGGTAAGTAAAAACCAAACACTGATGAAAAAGGTCTACATTTGATCAGACTGATTACTGGTTTGTTTTGTAGAGGTCCAACAGATGTACATCCTCTTGATCAGATGAGCTGATATTAGCAAGTCAGGCTAAGTTCATGGAAGTGCGTAAGGTTGCAAAAAAAAAATAAAGTCAGGATCATTTGTGAGGTTTCATCAAAAATTGTATAAAAGCAGTCCACGTTCTGGACTAAACTGAAGTCTGAAGGTTTTATAAAAAAATATTCAACTGTTTATGACCTTCTCATTTATATTAACATCTGGAAATTCTTCTCAAAATAAAACAACGCAACAACAAAATCAGCCTTCTTCAACCATTCATCAAGACCTCCAAAAGTCCCCTTCCAGTACACTGTTTTGAAATTATTTTTGGAATAATAAGCACAGAAGTCAAGAAGGAAGAAAATTTGGGAGAAATTAATAAACAACCTAAAATAGGTTCAAAAAGACTATTGGTGCTATAACATTAAGCTGTGATACCTATAAATAACTATATAAATATATACCTATTTGTTGGGAGGGATATATCTCTCTCCCATAGACACGTTTATTTCATTTGTAAGTAAAACATGCCCTACTTATCCAGTGGTGCTACTCATCCTGAGTGCACTGCTCAGTATTCAGACTCCAAGCGTCCCGTCCTTAAAATCATCCTTCGTCAAGACTAGCCTAAGACTGGATCGGGGAGAGAAAGATATCATGTAGTTGAGGTATTGAAGACCTGGGCTGAAACAACCATTATTCAAACCCAGATAGGATAATAATGTTCAGCTACAAGCTACCATAATTAATATTCAACAAGAAAACCTTTTGGGAGGGGCTTTGGTTTTCCCTTTAAACACCTTCAGCCAAAAACCTTACTGAGAGAATACTGGACTTAATTGCCTGCTGTCATGCTATAACTGGAACAAGAAACATGGCCAAATAATCTAATAATCTGAAAATCACCGATATCATTTGTAGCACAAAGCATCTCTCACTCGACGTAGCAGTTTGGGTTCAAGAATCACTCATATGAATATATTGTACAGATATTTCATCTTTTACTATGCTCATTACTAAGAGATTTATCCATTACCATTTATCCTGAAGCAAATTCCAACTTTAATTTTCAACTTATTTGTGTTGGTTTTTTACAGTAAACATATTTGCATCAGGCATTTTCTTCTAGCCTCAGAGACATGTTTTTAGCCTCAGAGAGATGTTTTCTTCTGTGTTTTATAGAAAGCAAATACTTGTATTTTGAAATGTATTTCCATTTGCATATTTCTTTTTCCTCTCATCTTTGATAATTGCAATCCACTGTTCCATTATATCTTTTGAAAGAATAAGTGATGTCTGAATTAACAATTACAGAGGATGGGTTTGAAAAACACGCCGTCTTAAAAAAGAAAAATGCATGCTAATTAAGACGATGTAAAATTATCAGGCTAGCATATTGCTACCATCCATATTAATTATAGATATAATTATATTAATGCCATATAAAAATAGAGGGTGAGGAACATGTTGCCTTTCATAGCTAATGAAATAGTATATCTCACGCCACACATTGCAGCGCAAGACGGGAAAGGGCTTCCCGAGCAGGAGTCCAGTCTCCCGCTACCGTAAGCACCCCCGTTCTGGGGACGCGACCGACCTGCCTGCCACGCAGCGGCGGGGAGCACAGGCTGGCTTCCCAGGGCCCGGGGCAGCACGCCTGCTCCAAACGTCAGGCAAAGCCTGAGGACCAGCGCGGAGCGAGATCCCGGGAGCTGCTCCAGGGGCTCAGCAGCACATTCAGAGAGACGAGTTACTCCCTATCGCTCGCAGACCCGTGAGCACCAATCTACTGCATCTTTCTACTGGGCTGCAGTTTATTTACTAACACGCGGGCTGCTGAGGCGTGAAAATAAAGTTCTTTCCAGTTTTCCCTTGCTTTTTTTCCACAGCTGTCCCCAAGGGCTGGTGGCACTCGCCGTGGCCAGCCTTCCCCTGCAGCCGTGCAGGGGCTTTGGGTCTGGCTGGAGAAGAGCGGTCCTGTCGGGCAGGAGAAGGGGATGCTCCATCACCAAGAGGAAAGTTCCTGGGCAAGAGCCGCTCCCCGAGACCTGTGGGTGTTTGCCTGGTTGCTTAATCCCAATCAGTTTTCCAAAAGAGGTTAAGCAAGTCCCTAATGTGTCTGAAGTAGAAACTAGTAAAGTAGACACTAACCAAGTCTCCAGAATGACAAAATACAAAATATTCTCACAACTGATGCAGCACTTTTCTATACAGACACAGAAATACTTTCACCCTCTTCTGCTTTTCGTGGAGCTGATCAAAACGAGAAGGAACCACATGTTTTCCACCAACACCTTGTCTTTCATAATGCTTGCAATCCTGATACAGACACAGATTTATTGCCTATGTGCAGTAGCAGGTTTTTATAGGAGTAAATGTATTTTGTATTTATTTTTTGTTAATATCCTTTATTAATACATTTCCATACAGCAAGTTTAGAGGCAGAAGTAAGCCCTATAAAGCCAAAGGTCCATTAAAGCTGACGCCTGGGACTGAGACATCGGCCAGACTGAACTGAGAGACACGCCTCACGTATCACTGATAATTTCATTACTTCTTTCATGTTAAAAGGAACTAAGGAAGTATTCCTCCTGATAAAAGTCTGAGAAACTAATCAGTTTGTTCAACACCAATAAAATGCCAAGCAACATCATCAACTGGAAATCAGTCAAGTGGACAATACAAATCCATATATATATATATTTTTCTAGGCTGCAGTAGCCCATGGCCAGAATTTTCCTTTCCCATTATTTGGTTGTCCTTTTCTTTGGAAAACAGTTAGCCAGGGTATTTTGTCAACTCATAAGTCGTCTAATACTGACAATATTGTTCATAAATCCTTATTTTAGACTTGCACTAAATCTTGAGGATGCATCTGTACAATCAAGGAAGAAGTCCGCCACGCAATACAGACAGTTATAAACTGGACATAACTAAGTACAGAAAAATCTAATTTATTCTGACAACCACTTTAATTACCTACGGAACTCCCGAAGGTAAATTTTGAATTCACCTTTCATAATTGATTTTAAATATTCTAATAAAAGCTGCAAGGAAAGCATTTTTCCTCTCCTCCTGAAATCATTTACACATTAAACGTTGAAACTCACCTTAGGCAAAAGAGGTGAATTGAAGCGGATTCCCCTACCACCAAAAAAGATCCAGGACTCTCACAGTTAACGTGCCAGTTAAGTCACTTCTGGGGGCAAGGACTTGGATATTTTGCCTCTTCACCGAAATCTCGTCTTTATCAAGGCCAGCCAATCACTTCAGCGTTTTAGCAGCTGAACAAATCCAGAACAGCCATGTAGAAAAGGCACCTCACAACTCAGGCAGGCGGTCTCAGGATTTCCATCAAAGGGGACTTTTTGGAAGACTGGAGTTCAACAGGGAAATCCATCCCGTATCAGAGAACAACTGCACTAACTCTTTGGAGGAAAAAATACCCAGTACGAAAAACACCCAACGCTCCACTATACAAAGAACAGCTCTTTAGGAAAAGGGAAAAAAAAAAAAAATCTGATTTTCGTTCCTACTTGTGTACCATGCAAACTAATCATACGAAAAGAAATGTGTGTGTGCTTTCTTCACCTCCGCAGACGCCCCTGTAGCATCCAGCCACTGCTGGGGACTGGATACTCATTAGGCTGACTTGGGCAGAGAGCAGGAATTTCTGTGGCAACAGTCCTTCAGAGATCCAGCCCTTCCCCCAGAGCCTCTGGGGTTGGACATATCCAGCCCTGTTTTAATTCCAGATGATTTATAGAACAGGTTTTAGGTTTTGCTACTCTAACTTTTTTTTTCTTTTCACCCTGAAGGAAGCTATTTAAAACTAAAACCAAACCAACCCACCAAGACAGTGCGTCCCACCAGGGGGATATTAAATCTACTCAAGGGTCAATCTTCAGTTTATCGGATGACCTGAAGACGTGCCCAGCTCGGAGCCCCTGCATAGCTCATGGGCTTCCCTGCGGCCACTCTGGAAGTAGGGATCAGATTTATTTCTAAAAAAGAGGTTACGCCGAGGTCTGTAATGCCATGAAAGCGACTCATCCCATCCCACAGTCATCAGTGAACAGTTCAGACACTGCCAAGCCAGAGCTGACTTTCACATTTGGGAAAGTTCATATCATAGAATCATAGAATCATTGAGGTTGGAAAAGACCTCTAAGATCATGAGTCCAACC
>NW_008794603.1:1476062-1487865 GCF_000699145.1 Aptenodytes forsteri | reverse complement strand
ATTTTTCCTCACGTCCAATCTAAACCTCCCCTGGCGCAACTTGAGGCCATTTCCTCTCGTCCTATCGCTTGTTACTTGGGAGAAGAGACCGACCCCACCTCGCTACAACCTCCTGTCAGGTGGTTGTAGAGAGCGATGAGGTCTCCCCTCAGTATAAAACTTGTTCTGCCGTTGCCTCAACCTCTAACCACCAGTGCCAAGAATTCATTTACCCTGCTGCTCAGCCCCAAGGAGAGAAACACTGTAATTCAGAGTGATTCACCGTAATCCAGAGGAACACTGTAATTACCATCAGCTATCACAGATTGAAGTCAATAGTTGGAACTATACCGGTCAGCGTAGTAAAAATGAAATAAAATAGAACTGGTTGGCAGCATCTACTGGGGACACGTACAGTAACAACAGTGGGGCTCTGCAGGAAACACTTCGGTTCAGCAAGGTTTCCAAGGGTTGCTAAGGAACGTGGTTTTATCTTATTCAGAAAACGGCACTGGGAAACACACTGGCGTCACCCCTTTGTGCTGATGGCAAGCACACCTTCCTGATATTCAAACCTTCGTCCTCCACCACAGAATCCTTTGTCCTTTTCTAAACCACTGTTATTCTACAGGGCTTTCAGGTGCATTCAGCATTTTGCACAGAAACTTAAAAAATCTGATTTTTGGCTCCACAGGGGTGAGGGGACTGTGGGGGGGTTTTTTGTGTGTTTGTTTTGGGTTGGTGCTTTTTGTTTGGGTTTGTTTTTTTTTTTCAGATAGCTGTCACTTCATGGCTGAAGGATGGCTGCCTACACGTCTGCAACAAAAAGCTGTCGTAGCTTCCAGGATCTCACGGCGTTCATTATGCCGCGTCAAATTCACACGTCTTAGCAGGTACAGCAAACACTCGGATTTTATCTACCCAGGCTTCATTACTGCAATGTTACACATCTAATGCTAGCCTTCCCGCATTCCCTGGTGACTATTTCTGCCAATTTAAAGAAGCAGCAATTCAGTTTTTCCGTAGACTCTAAAAAGAAGGCATTATTCTCATTCTGATTGTGCTAAATAAAAAGATGCTGTTATTTAACATGCAGGCACGGCTCCTTTGTTCCCTATTAATCACAGTTATTATAATGGTGCTGAAGATCACCGAGGGCTCCATCCTGAGGAAATCCAGAGTATTAGACAGTTCCTGCCCCAAAGGTTTATCACCTCAATCCATAAGAATGATGTAAAGTCTGCGAGGGGAATATATATCAGCAAAATGGACTAACAAAATATAAGCAATAACTAGTTTTATTCATAATGGGTCTGTTTAGAAGACGAAAAGCTACACAGAAAGCCAAGTTAGGGAAAACAGGAGATTGTAAGTGGTGAAAAAGGCAGAAAGAGCAAAGAAGGGCTAAGTTACTTTCTGGTGACCCCTTACGAAATCTAGTATTTACCTAAGATATTACAATTAATAAAATCAAAGCAGTAAACTCGAAGTCTGTAATGGGGGCTGTGTTTGCTTTTCCAGTGAGCTCTCTAAGGAGATTATTTGGTTTGAGATCAGCTGCCCAAGTACTGCTCAGTTCCTCTCTCTGCGCATTAACTTGTATCAGTCGCATGAATAAATGCCTAATTGTCACTAAACTAAAGGTTTTCTTCTGTTCAGCCTTGTGCATAAAATGCTTTTAGATGACTTACTGAACAGGTGCAGTTGACAAATTAGCTAACTAAAAATGTAAAATGTGACTCCTGCATTAGTCTTCCGTGGCCGAGGTGCGAGCTGTGATCAGATGGCTCTGCAGGCATCAACAGCAAGCTTGTCCTGCCCGCCGTCAGGGTACCTATCGCATGCCTCTCCCTCCTTCTGACCTGGCAGCGATATTAACACAGGAAAAATTACTCTTTATACCCACTGAAAACGGCGGCCTTCCATTACAGACACATCTCACGAGTCAGACAGCTCATGCATGTCTATCCATTCCCAGTAGTAAGCAAATTGTCATAGCATACCAATAAATTCTTACGGAGCGAGAGTTTATAAATTATTTTTCTACGTACCGCCACACAGAAAGTGCTCATGTTTGAAAGGCATTTGAAAATACACACATTTACTGTGAATGGGAAAAAAATGGAAACTCTATGAAACAGAACAGTTTCTGAAAGACCCATTATTTAGAGCTAACTGGGGAAAAACCAACCCTCTAACAATCCTTATTGTGCGTGTTGGGTTTTTTTGAACTGTCAGTGAGCACCGAGTCTGAACCTTCTGTTTAAAACATTGCCGGAAGGGAGTCATGTTCCCCTTGCACAGTTACTAAAACATATAAAACATTATGTTCATTCTGATCTCACCCTGCAAGAGCTGCCCCAGGTAAGTTCATACCGAGCAAGATCCTGGCTGATGCAATTCCACATTCATTCAAAATGAATCCTGACAAAACACTCCCCATCCTGCGGGAACCACAATGTCCTTTCCAAAAAATCCTTCTCCCACGCAGAGCTGCCACGCACACAAGACGCCGACAGCCTCGGCAGCCGGCAGTCGAGGCCAGCAGCCCTGAGCCGCCCGGGGAGAGGTTTTGCATGAAGCAAGTTTCTTCCACTTGCCAGCGCATCCCTCTGTGCTTGGGGAATCGGTGCAGGCTGTAAAATTGTGAAAAATCGCCCAGACCATCGCCTCTGCCAGGGCTCTGAGCACCTGCTGGGACCCTGAGCAGGAGCTGCGGGGCTGCCGCTGCTGCGCGGGATGCTGAGAAATAGCCACGTGGGTCATAGCCGCACTACTGCTTACACCTTGCTCTGCTATTCTCACCAGTATGGAAAAACCACCACGATATTTATCTAGAGGAAACATCTCAGAAGGAAAAAGCTGTCCCTTCCAGCTATTGCTTTTGTTAGTCTCAGGTTTACAGTCAGCTTCGCATCAACCAGCCTCCTTGCTAAGGACATGCAGGGAGCGTGCTTTGACAACGGAGTTGACCTCCACGCTGCTAACAGACCGCTCTTACCACTCCAGACTTTCCACGGCTGCTCTCTCGGACATGATGAGACCAAACTGAGGAGCAGATGGCAGCGTGTGATGGCACAGATCATCCGCAGGGCCACACCGGCTAAGCAAGGAGCACCACAGGACCCTTCTTGGGGCTTTGTGACCGCATGGCCACAATGAAGGTGTGCTTGCTACTTCCCTGGCGATTTTTTGCTGACAAAAAGCAGGTTCACTGCTATACCTAGCACAACTGAAGCTCCAGACAAGAGAAAAGGCATGGGGTGTTAAACAGAAAAAAGTAAGAAATGGCAATGTGTTTGTTGTTTCGTTTGCTCTGCAGCGGCGGCGGGGAGAGCGGCTGCTGACCCACGCTCTCTCCTCCAGCGAACGCAGCAGCACGGGCAGCCCTCCCGCCCTCCGCCAGCTCCCTCCCGCCAGCGTATCTGCAATACACCTGCAGCGCAATTGCGAACCTGCATAATTCCCCAGCCCTTCTTTTTAATAATATCCCCCTCCTGCCTGTGTGGGATCGTATGATTCGATGATTGTTATGAACAGAGGCCTGACACTCCCAATAACCGCAGAAACAGACGACATTCCCATGGTAACGCAACAAAAGCCTAACCGGTATGCCCATCAGGATGACTGTAGGCAGGAAAACCAGACGACTGTTTCACCCTCTTCCAGGCCATCAAAAGGAACAGATTTCCTCTAAAACACCACAAAACCAGGAGTCAGCTGTGGGGGAAGAAAGGCGTGAGACTGATGGGTCATCCCCTCTGTCTGAGGCTGGAAAGCAGGATAATAAGTTTTTTCCACGATCCACACATGGTCAGTGCTTTCTTTAACCAGGAGTCAACCTTGGGCACCTTCCTCCTGAAAAACATCACTACTGAAGCAAGTTAACACACTGCCCCTACCCCAGGAGATATATGCACAAACCTGATATTCCAGCCACTAAAGCCGTATCCCCACCGTAGCTGATTTGAGCACAGGCTTTGCATTTTTTCCCCTCCACATAGAGCAAAGAAAACAGTTCTAAGATTGCATTTAACTGCATTAGGAGATTCGTAGTATTTATTTTAAAGATCACTAATAGTCACCAGGTCCTAACCGAGTTAGGATAATCTGAAATACCCATGCCAACATAACAACAAATCCTCCACAGTTTTATACTCTGAAAACAATTCTCCCATGAAGGGCCTCAGTTAACAGATTTCATTTTTCTTCATTTTTTAAAGAAATTCAGATTTTTAGAATCTTGTTATTCTTAAGTCCTTTAAAACACTTCAATAGCTGTGAGATATTTGCCTCTGCCTCAAGCTGGGTCGCGCCGATGCATCTTGCTCGGCTCTAATGAGCTAGATATTATTCTTGCTTCATTTTCATTCTGAAGTAGTTTTGTTCCTCAGCTATTTCTGTAACCATACAACCCCCCCGCCCCCAGCATTTACATGTCTTAGCTCAGTTCTAATTTCTCATTAGAACAGAATTTAATAAAGATAACTTTTAATGGGAATTGTGTATGAGCACTAAAGGATGACTAATGTTCTGCATGTAGGTCAGGTATTCCTAGCAAAACCTCCGCCAGATGACAGATACTGCTCTTCGTTCATGCAAACGCAGGGGAGCAGAGTCTCTTCGTCCTGCAGGTGCACACAACGGATTTATCTGTGATTTCAGGTTGATGTGAGCGGTATAAAGGAGACTGGAGCCAAAATTTCTTTAGATTTGAGATATATTGGCTTAGGAAGGCTCAGAAAGAATGGTTATATTTAGTAGTTATTAGGGTTTCTTTAGGCTATACGGTCCGTATATACATTCACAACCCATCTGTCTTTATCTCAGAGCCTTACAGTACACTCAACTTCACACCCGGCACCTCAGAGGAACTGCGGGTTTGGAGACGTGACAGTCGTCTAGGGCTTTTCTCCTCTTTCAACAAAAAGAGAGGGGTCTTTCCGCCGCAGAAAGAAGGGGAAACGTGCCAAACACCCAAGGTATAAAGAGAATCTTCGACCTTGATCATATGCAGTCTTATTAAAATGCTAACACTTTCATCTCCCAAGTCAAATTTAGAAAGATAGTGAAGTTTGGGATAAATATGATGGACAACCCTACCTCTGAAAGAAACACGGGAATTTGCTCTAAGATCCTGCATCTTCCCATCTTTTTTAGCAGATGTGGCACTAGAAAAAGCCACCCTCATCAAGCATTACCTAGTAGGTATATGGTCCAAAGACCTTCCTGGGGAGAGACGCCAGCACTAACTTAAGGTCCTGCTGAGGGATCTCCAGGGATTTTAATTGCAGTGGGTGAGGGCAAGAGCAGCCCTCTGCTCTGGGGTGTGTCAGAAGCTGAATGAAGGGACCGGGAGTCTTTAATCTGAGAAAGCTGTCAGAATTAAGGGGAAGGAGAGGAGGAAGGTTTTCCAAAGGTAAAGCAAACCAAAAAGTAGAGAAACAAGGCTAAACTACATTCAGAAGGGCGCAAGCAAAAGGAGGAGATTGCAGCAAGTTCCGACGGATTTCCAGGTCAAATCAGCGATGGGGAAAATGGGAGACCGTGCAGGAGCATCCCGCCCGCTCCCACCACCTGTGGTGGACAGGAGTAGGCAGCAGCAGTGCCGGTGCTGCCGGGACCTCACAGCCCCCCCGGGCTGGCAGCTCCCCGCAGGCAGCCACACGTCGCTGGGCGCTGCGCGCTCCCCGTCCTGCAGCGGTAGGCTACAGCCTCCCTGGGCAAAAGCCCCTCAATTGTAGGTTTACACTGCAAAACCCAACTAAACCCAAATGAATCAGCTCTGCTAATTTGAATCCGAGGCATCAGAATATGCAAAGTTTACTGTCATTTATACAGAGAGCGGGTACAGGCATGAGTTTTACAGTGAGCTAAATGATTGCCACTTACCTTTTCGCTCCCTTTCAAACATACCCAAGACCCAAGTGACACACCCCACACCCCCACTATTTGAATTTCCACTAACGAAAAAAACTCAGCTTGCACGAATATTCCGCACGTTTATTTTTCACGAATTCAGCCACAAGTCACGTACATTCTTACCCCTTTCATTTTAAAAAAGATTTTTCCCCCCAACGCCAAAAAATAAATTAGAATTCATGATCAAATTTTCTAATGTTAGCATCTGAAGCTTTAAATGCATTTCTCTGCACTCTAAACAGCACGAATATATTCAATATATTCACTCGGATACTTCATTGGACCTATGGATATGTACTGATACGCTTTCAAAATTTGCAGCTGTTACTTGAGAAAATGGCTTTCCGAGTACTCCTAAAACTCCTACGCTCAAAACCTCCAACGTTTTGGAACTTTCATTAATACGTTTGCTAATTGCTGCTATTGATTTTTATAGTGAACCAACACGTCTACATTTGAGCTGCATTAGCTGAGGGGATCTCGTGTCTGCCATGACAAAAGCAGAGGGCACCCAGGACCCGACGCCCACCCGCCGAGCCCTCCGCCGTCCCGGCCGGCTCACACACCGCGGGCGCAAACCAGCCCCACCTTTCCTGCAGCAGGAAAGAAATGCTGAGGGGTGAAGCCGCAGCTCCCGCACGGCTCCGCGGGAATTCTGATCAGTTCCCCCTGGTAGCTGGTGTGCCTGTGGTTACACAGCAGCAGGTTGAAGCAGTTATTGTACCAACGGTACTTTTTTTTTTTTTTAATTTTACCTGATTTCCTCCCATGCCGTGGCAGTTGAAAATGCCCACTTTTTCATTTTCCTTGCGGCCCATGTTGTCTAAACACTGGTTGGTTTCAACGTTCCTGATCTGAAGAAAGAGAGAGATGAAATGTTCCGTGAAAAAAATGCCTGTAAATGTCATATTTGTGCAGAAAAAATTACGTCACTGTAGGAGAAAGTACATTATCCGTGCATTCAACTATATGAGCGTATTTTAACTTGCAATTTGTAAATATGTCACACTCCCAAAAGAAAATGAAATAACAAAGAGTACAATGAGATTTTAAATTACATATTAAGTGTAAGTGTGAACAGCATTCAAGGAAAATCTCATTCAATGCTCTGCGTTGTTTTGTTTAACAAATATAATACACTTTTACTTCTAAACAATGCAAAACTAATGACTTTCCCAAGATAAGAACTTTTATTTTCTTCCAGCAGGGCTGACTCTACTCCAGGAGAGAAAGGCTGAGTATGAACAGCATCTGACATGACTCTTTCAGAGCAGAGGCTGCTGGATGGCTTTGTGACTAAATACATGCTTTTTTAAAGTTTTTTAAAAAAACCTTTCGCCTCAGAATCCATCGGTCCTCAGAGAAGAACAAACACACTTAGCGAACTGCTTAAACAAACCGTTTCTACATAATTTGTGCGTAACGCAGCTGGGAAGAAGGCAGCTTTAGGAGCACGTCATCTGCGACACAATACACGACGTGGTGAGTCCCTTCCAGCGATGCTCAGCCCGCGCAATTGCAACAAAAGACCACCAGAGCAAGAAGCAATAAGGAGCAGCAGTGTAAGTACCAGAGCATTGCTCCCCAAAACGTATTTTTAGAATACACATTTATCCAGGAAAACGGCTGAGTATAAAAGCAATCAACCAACTTCAGCTCCGTATGAGAGGAGAAGCGGGAGATGCCACAGTCCCCCTGAAGCTCTCCCGCGTCGCAGTCTCCACGCCGGTGTGTGCGTTCAGCCTGTACAAACCCCAGCACGTGCAGGTAACACCTTTTTTCTTAACCCTCCTCATATACCTGTTAGCACAGTTGTACAAACACAGCTCCCCCTGCTCCTCCTCGCTCCCAACAGCATGGGGTGATCTTCCTACTAATGTGTGCAAAGCAAAAATGCGTCTCCGGGTCCCCCATTCCTTTGGTAAAAACCGTTGTGAAACCCCGAATTTTGAAATACTTCGGCGGCACTTAGTACAACTCTCAGTCATCTGCAGTTCCCCGTGCCACCTTCAGAGGCTCAACGGGCACGGCAGTCAATAGCAAAACCAACGCCACCAGACTGGGCTTAACCCAGCAATGGAAGCAAAACGGGACAGTGCAATCTGATTAACGACGCTGGGGAAGAGTGGCTCAGCAAAGCTCACGTGGCCGCTTCTTAATCTGCTCTAACGTTGTTAATCACACAGAAAGGAATTGCACCACCTTGTGCTGGTGAGTAATCTCTCAGAGGCTCATGCTCTTAATTGCTTAACCCTCCAAGAGCTGCCGAAGCCAGGAGAAAGGCTGCCGGCACTCACAGCCTGGTCACTGACCTGGGGGTGCAGCCCTCAGGTGCCAGCTGATAACCAGACCGCTGGTTTCCACCGCTTTCCAGCTGCTTTTAAAACAAACGGCCCTTCTTTAGAGCCCAGTGAAAGTAAACGGCTTCACGTGGCTACGGCAGTACGTGGCTTTCCGGCGTAACCCGCTGCACGTGCCCATGACCAGCCGGAGCATCGCCGGCAGCAGAAACGCTGCAGCTGCAGGGGGGACGAGCCAGTGCACGGACAACCCCTCCTCCTCTCCCTGCTCTCCTCTTCTCCAGCACGCGCCACTCTGCAGACCACCAAAGCCACTGCAGTCCCAAAACTGCACCCTAATGATTAGCTCAAAGGGTAATCCCAGCCTTTTTTCTTAAATCACCTTTTTGTAGAAATAGAGTCTCAAGTACCTCCACAAGAAAGGTGATTTTTTTTTTTTTCTGCAATCCCTTGATTCAGAGGACTGAAATGAAGTGACTTGCAAACTCACCTATGACTATTATGTCTTGGGTTTATAAAATAATTCTTGTCTTGCATTTATTTTGCATTCACTTTCAATGTTACATGACTAAAATGTAAAAAAGAATATTCAGTATTCACCACATTTTGCACATTTAATGCCCATTCTGAGGCATATTTTCATCCATCTAGGAAATTCAAATCTAATACAGTCACTGTATATAAGTTATGTTCTAACTGAATGGAAAATTTAGTTGCAAATAAAGGCTTGGCAATCTTCAGGATCTGCCTAGTAAGTGTACAATGAATAAACTTCATAAACTACCTACGACCTTCAGTTCCATACAACTCCACGTTTTCAAAATTTCATTTAAAAATTGCACACTTCGTTTATAAAAGCAACAGACGTATATAAATTAGCTGTTCAATAGCCAAATAAAATCCAAATTAAAATGTACTGCAATACTGATGATTATTTCTAACACGTTGGGCGGCGCAAGTGAACCATGCACGAACAGTGTCCGGTTTAAGGCACACCTGCACTATCTTGCAGGAGGTCATAAGTAAATGAAGGATGGTTATCCCAAATCTGTCAAAATTATTCACTCTTTTTATCACTGTTCATACTACAAAAGAACAAAATACGCACTTGCGTAACATAATTTGAGGCCCAAGGTTGAACACTCATTACATTTAGAATGCACTGCGCTACGGGATAATTTTCTCAGGTTTATTACCAAACCCGATTCTGAGCGGCCAGCAAACCCACGGCTCCCACCTGAGGGCTGCTGAGCATCGCCTCCTCTCTGACGCGAGCGGAGGAGGAGCACGGTCAGCCCCGGACCGGGCCGCCTCCACGCACAGCGCATCCCGCAGAGCAGCTGGGGCGCATCGCGGACCGTTGGCGGACTCACGACCCCAGCTGCACCGAGGAGTCAGGCGGTTTGTCTTACCTGAGACTAAACGCCTGCTGAAAGAGAGGACAATGACTGAGAAATACACTTCCGATGTTTTAAAAATTGCCCGTTGCTGCTGCTGCTGGTACCCGAGCTTTAGGTCTAAAAATCCACTTTACTGCTCAACTGGCAATCAGCAGCAGTAATAGTCAAGTATGGGTTTTAATTCATAGATCCTGCCCGAATCGCTGTTTCCATAGAAACTGAGGCTGTGTTGGTAAAAATAAGGTGTTTTAATAACTATTTTATTACTTTCTCACACTTTTATTTTCCAGTCTGACAATATCATACAAAACCTTATTATTTGACACTTGTTCGATGAGTTCTTTCCTTGCTGTAAAACCAGGTTTCACTTTATTTTGTCATAGTTAAACTGGAAACCCTACTGTGGCTTTTATTTTTTACTACAATTGCAAGTTTCAGTAGTAAATTACTTTCCTGGATGTAAAAAAGCCATCTGCTCGTTTGATTGCTATTCTATCCGTAGCTATCTTTAAATCAAACCATTCAAGAGCTTTTAAAAGTCAATGTAGGTACAACTCAATAGAATATTTTTAACAGTGAATTATCTGAATTTTAAAGAGACTTCAGTTCTCGGTGGTACTGGAATCGTCAGGTCACTAGGAGCGTCTGTGACACTCAGCTCCAGGCAGCCTTGCTGGAAAACACAGCATCAATGAACAAACACATTTCTTGAAAAGAAAAAAGCACAAAAAGCTTTTCCTACTCTACGTGTAAGGGGTAAGTGATGATGGAAAGTTTCCTTCAACTACCGCATGTTACGCAATAATTTCAAAATATTAGTCACAAGCCTCACTTTTCCAATACGCTACTCAATTTAAAAGATAAATTTTTAATGGTGAACATACACATTCAGAACAGCAGTGCCCCCTTACGAAAGATTTAGGGAAAACATACCCTGCTCAAAATAAAGGGTAAATGAGATACAGAGAAGGCACACAAGCGCTTTATTCCTTTCTCCAAAACCACTTCATCTTCTTAGCGATGCCTCCGTTTGCGCAACGTACTTACTGTTTTCATTTAGCCAAAGGAAACGGTTCGTACCTCACCAAGCGAGTAATAGCGCCGTGGAATCTGGGAGTCGGGATAGATGTTTTCCAAGTACCACGAGAAGGGTTTACACTTCAGATTTTCTCTTAGTGCTTTCCTGACGGACACATCCCCATAATCCACCTTAACAACACCTGGAATTGTTAAGAGAATAGATGATCAAAGCACAGTTTCCGTAAAGCTGCAAAGCATGTATCACAGATCCTTCTCCAGTTGTCATGATTTCCTTTTTTTCGATATCCATTTGCTGGAACTACGGTACAGCAATATGGGAACACGTGCAGCTGCTACACCGTAGATCTTAACAAGCATTAAATGATTAATTTAGCAAATTGAAATGCTTGGAAAATTACATTTTTTCTTTTCAGATAACTTATCAACCCAGAAAGGCAGGGCCACTGAACTCCTTGATTTCTTCATATTCCAAAATATTAAAGAAAGGAAAACCATATCCGTTCACATTTCTACAAACCATTTTTTCCAAAGCATCTTGCTGGTGTTTTCCAGCACTCTGTTCTGAGAGAAATAACTCAGACGAGGCATGGCCATTTTACTGATGTAATCTAGATCACCCCTTGGGTGATTTCACCAGAAAGGACACGTTCTCCGTCCTGAGAAACCCCGTTGCTCCTAAAGGGAGAAGATGTCGCATCATGTCACGGTTAAATTGCCACCGTGTCCAGCGGCGCCGTTCCTACCGCACGCCTATACACCAGAGACCTGAGCCAGCAGCATCCCGCTGGCCATCAGGAGCGGCGTGTGGGCCACAAATCAGAAATACAGGTCATGAAGAGAAAAAAAATGGAACAATAATCAAGGAGAGGGGAAATCAGTTAGAAATCCCCTCCGTACAGTGTATTCTTATTTAAACTAAAAGAATATACGGTGCTTTCAAGACTTACGACAGCCAGGCAAGCAATTTATTTATCTGTTGATGATAGAAGCATGCACCCAGGAAAGAAGATATGTTAAGTGGGAGGACAGAGGCACGGCTGCACGTCCCAGACACAGGAGACCGAATGAGAGATGAGCACTGACTGTGCATCGGACACGAACACACATCGGACGTCTCACGACCTGAGCACATCAGCACCGCCGCGAGATTAAGGCCAAGAT
>NW_008794603.1:1456015-1467932 GCF_000699145.1 Aptenodytes forsteri | reverse complement strand
TATCCGTTCACATTTCTACAAACCATTTTTTCCAAAGCATCTTGCTGGTGTTTTCCAGCACTCTGTTCTGAGAGAAATAACTCAGACGAGGCATGGCCATTTTACTGATGTAATCTAGATCACCCCTTGGGTGATGTCACCAGAAAGGACACGTTCTCCGTCCTGAGAAACCCCATTGCTCCTAAAGGGAGAAGATGTCGCATCATGTCACGGTTAAATTGCCACCGTGTCCAGCGGCGCCGTTCCTACCGCACGCCTATACACCAGAGACCTGAGCCAGCAGCATCCCGCTGGCCATCAGGAGCGGCGTGTGGGCCACAAATCAGAAATACAGGTCATGAAGAGAAAAAAAATGGAACAATAATCAAGGAGAGGGGAAATCAGTTAGAAATCCCCTCCGTACAGTGTATTCTTATTTAAACTAAAAGAATATACGGTGCTTTCAAGACTTACGACAGCCAGGCAAGCAATTTATTTATCTGTTGATGATAGAAGCATGCACCCAGGAAAGAAGATATGTTAAGTGGGAGGATAGAGGCACGGCTGCACGTCCCAGACACAGGAGACCGAATGAGAGATGAGCACTGACTGTGCATCGGACACGAACACACATCGGACGTCTCACGACCTGAGCACATCAGCACCGCCGAGAGATTAAGTCCAAGATAGAGGTGACTTAAAAATCAACATCGTAAGTGCACGAATAAGGAACCTGCAAGTTTTAAAAGTATTCTCGAAGCCTTTGAGATGCAGCATTCGCTCTCCAACTGGTCCGTGTAACACAGGGTAGCACGCTCGCCCCGTGCCCGCTCCGGCCGAGGGCGGTGGCGATTTCACCACCGACAAACTGCAGCGGAGGTGAGCGCCGCTGGAAATCCTACCGGAGCAGACACCGCTCACGGGACCGCAGGGAGAAAGCTCAGCGCTATGCCTTCCCCATAGTTCCTTGGGAAGAAATCCATCACGCTGAGAAGAAATGTCAGACAATTTTAGTGCCAAAGAAAGGAAGACTTCATATATTCAACTTCTTAACTTTCTATATGAAGAAAGTATAACAGGAAAATACCATTTCCATTTTCCACCCTCTTATCAAGCCGACTTTTGCAGGTGTGCGTATGACTTTCAGAGTTTAAAATAATATTGAGCCGGTAACCTGCAACATCCTTTTCAATGCCGACATAGTCCAGGGAGGGGACGGCTCAGGAAGGAACCGTGCATCACAGAAAGAAACGTAAAGGCCAGTCTTAAGGTGCTCGGCCAACTTGAGTTATTAAGAAAGATAACCAAACCCCAAAAAGCACGTCAAATATTCTCTGTAGCCTAATTTAATCTAATTTTAGACAAGAGTGATCGTCCAAAGAAACAGCGGTAGGCAAAGCATTAGTAACTGCCAGCACTCAGCTGAAATGGTTTGAAAGACACTCCCAGATTTGTATCTCAAATCCATGCTGCATTTCCATCATCTCCTGCTTTCCGTTATTTATGGGATCTTATTCTGAAATTATCATAGAGGTGAAGCTCCAAGGATATCAGCATATTCTGCTTGGAAATCATGCCCTAAAGCACAAGACGATACCAATTTTTAAAGAAATTCGGTACACAACAACAGTAAAACTATTCATTACTATTAACAAAAATTTAACTTATTTTGGATAACCACTCTTATCCGTATTTCCAAATCTTTACTGGTTACGTCTTTGACAAATTGTGTTTATGTATCGTTATGTAATTGTCGGATACGATGTAATGCTAGCTAATTAACTAAAATACAGGATACCCTACAAATTATTGCTACAGGCTAAAATCAAGGCAGGTGCTCCTGGGAAGCACTTTAGCCTGATCACAATGGCTGGGGGCGACTGATGCTTCATCAGCTCCGGATCAGCAAAAACTCCTCAGAAACCGAATTGGTGCCAAGAAATTAAGTGGCACTTACTCAGGCATTAGGAAAGTATGAGATTTTAAACTTCAGTAAACAGAAGTATTCAAATAAAACCTTCAACCGTAACCCATATAGAGAACTTAAATCACAATAACTTAGGGGAAGGCAGAAAAGCGAAGACATGAAATCCAGGATAAATCCAGGAAAAAGCTGAGCTCACGGCACGGGGAACACAGGGGCTGTAAAGGACAGATGTTTGGGACAGGAGGCTTCGTCTGCTCTGCAGCTCTCAGAACGTCTTCTGGGCTACAGTACATTCAGTAAGGCATTTGGGGAGGTTTTATAAAATTCCTAAAGGACTCGCAGATTTTAATTTTTTTTTTCCCAAGAAACAGAGGTAATTTATCAGCTGTTCTGCAATCAGGGAGATTGATCACAGAGTTTCATTTGACTCTGTTTAGGGGAAGAAAAGCATCAAAAGGTCAGTATTACAGTTGTTATGCAACATTTTACTTTTTCAAATGGCAATTTTTCTCTAAGTACAACTCACGCAGTCACCGTTCAATTTAACTTACACTACCTAAACCACCTTGGCGCCTAACCCCTGTGCTTCCATTAAGTAGCATCTTATGGCTGTTCCGTTGCTCTGCGTCTGCCTATATTCACCACAAAAGGGCCAAACGAACCGAAGAGCCCAACCGCTGGAGCCGGTCGGGCACCAACAGGATTGTGACACGAGTTTCGCGGCAGAGTATTTGTCACTGGTATGTACCAACGGTGGAAGAACAAGAACACTTGTCTGACTTTGAAAGCTGTCATCTGTGCAACGTGTGCTACGCAGGACTGAGCTGAAAACATCTTTGCTTTCAGAAAAGAGACTTTATTTAAAACAAAATAAATCCTGTTTTCCAGGCAGGCTTTTATGGGAAAGGGGGAGTGGGGTCTGTGACTGCTGCCTCTTCCGGAGGAAGAGACGTGCACTACTGCTATTATTTGTGCTACTCAATCCTTAGCTATAATTAAGCTAATCTTCCTCGTGGGAAGGCACTGGAGGTGTTAGAAGAAAAGCAATATCTGTGTTTTGTAGTGCTTGGTACTGTGGGGATCCGAGGGAGCTGAACATGAGGAAAAAGGATATTAACACCGTTATAGTCTGAGACAGCAAACAACACAGCCTCCCCCCTCCGCACGCACACACTTTGATATTCCAGTTACAAACCAAATCAGAAACACTGTCTCTCAATGAAAATACCCTGTAGATTCACCAAACACCTTGTTTCTATTTTGCTTTACAATTCTTACAGGGATTTCTATTTCCACATTTGGTTCAGCCCTGCAATTGCTGGAATAGAAAAAGCAATAAACCTTTTTCCACTCAATCTGACTCAACTTCATACTTGAGTTTTCTGTAATTAAACAAACTACAGGAAAATAAATTCTAGTTTTACATTTTAATAAATCTTAGCTGTAGAGATGGGGAGTCTTTGGTGGGTTTGGCATGCTCACCTCACCGGGGCAGGTTTATCTGAAGGCTCTTCAGGTCGTGGGATCCCACAAAGAGATGCAGAGACCGTGGCCGCTGTGCCCCCCCAGCACGGTGGTGACCCAGGTCTCCAAGGCACTGCCATCAGTCCCCCCTTCAATTCAAGCTGTCCCTTCCCTTTCTCTCCATAGGGTCCTAATACACGTTGACAACACTCCCCGCTGCAACCCTGACAGGTTCTCCCCTCCCAAAGCCCCTCTATTATATATATTCCTCATCTTGCACGAACCGGGCTGGCTCATTTCAGCAGCATTCATGCACGTTGCACGTAGCGATGCCAGCACATACACCCTGCTTTGTCTTCAAGCAAGGACCTCATTTGTATGGATCTCCAGTAAACCTTTATATTCCCTTCTGCTCAATTTAAAACCAAGCTATTATGAATCGATACCTTTTTATTGTCACTACTCGCTAAATAATCGATGGGACTCAGAGGAAATATAAAAATAATTAATGACTAATAAGTCTGCTTACACTTAAATAAGAAAATGTAAGTAAATTGTCCTTGGGTGCAAAAAAGAAATGAAACATCACAAGAAGCTACAGAAAGTGTGGCGTGCAAAAGAATGGATTAAAAATATCTCAGGAAAGAAGCAGATTGTTTTAACAGAGCAGCAGATGTGTTTTGAGTAGAACAAATTAAATGGTTGCAGCATTGCATTACACCTGCATTCCTTCTAATGGGCGTATCCTGCAAATTGGCATACAAGGACATCGTTTCCAAACTGGCTAAATGTACCATTTCTGCAGAACAAGACATTAATTCATGATGATAAAGATGAAAAAAATGTCATCCGGAATGAAAGAGAAGTTGCAGAACTGAGAATAATTTTCTTTATGTAAGAATAACACTTGGAAAACTTAATCCAAATTAGGCTTTTGCTATCTTTTGCTGCCTTGAAAAGCCTAAGAGAAAACCGTTGTTTCACTGAGCCGATATTCTAGCGTATTCAAAGGGAGAGCAACGCGACCAGAGAGGCCAGCGTATGCACAGCCGCCTGCAGTTCAGCTTTGAAAACCTGCATCGCGTTGCAGGGTAGCCAGCCCATCATCCGAGGTGCCCCCTTTAGAAAGCTAAGAACCAAGTCAGAGGCCACCGGGAACCTCCAGAGAGAGAGATGGATTAGTCTGATTTTTGCTTTTTTTTTCACTACCAAAGGAGGATTCAAAATTGTATTATGTTTCACAGGATTATAGGTGGCAAAGTGCTAAATTAAAAATGAGTCTGCAACACCAGGATGCCTGGTATGGCACACATCACAGGGAATAAACGAGAACACTTGCTAATAATTTTGGAAAAATACTAGTTGCTGTATTAAGATGATTCAACCGGAGCCTGGGAGGATGCTTCTCTCCAGCACGCTCTGCTGCCTTTTCCTTCAAGGAGACAGAGGGTGACTGCCTGGGAAACTCGTGTGGTGGTAACCAGGGGCTTACAGTCCACATCGTCACTTTGCCGACACGAGAGGGGCGATCCATCCCTCCCAGGACAACGGTGGAACGCCAGGCAGGTTTGGCAGTGCCTTATGAGCTCCCTACAATACAATCCAGAAAATAATACACGTATTGCTGTACGCTTCTAAAAGCCAGGGACTTTCGTGTTATATCTGTATCAAAACCAGACATGTTAATTGTTAACACATGCATTTTCTAATTAGCCAAAACATTAATTCCTTGACATGTCTTATTTATATTGCCAAAAACATGCATAACTCATTAAAAAAGTAAAACAAACAAAAAATGTGCTAACTCAAAAAAACCCCCACCACCTACCCTCCTCCCTCTTCCTGAGAAGTTCTTATATCAGCTCATGAGTGATTTAAGATAAATATAGGTAGTGGTTTTATAATATAAAATATGGTATGGAATGAAGATTCTGAGCTTTTCTTGGGAAAATGCCAGCTATATATGCTTGGAGAAAATCTGCTTACAAGTTCTAACATAAAAAATCTTATCACTCCAGAAAATGAGTCAATATTGTCAGTATTTCTGCAAATAAAGCATTGCATGACAGTGTGCTGCACTTTTAAAGCTTATTCTATGGCAAAAGATTAAGACCTTAAATGTTGTTTTACCCTATAAACATACCTGTAATGTATGATACTTATACATGCATATTTTAGAGAGAAAGACGGAGCCTAATTAAACATTGCCAATTTCGTCCAGACACTAAAGAAAAAAATACCAATTTTACTGAAATACGTATCAATGGGAACATTATGATGGATAAAAATAAACCTGCATTAAGACGTTTCTCCAGTCCATATCTCAGGAAAGCTTTTAAGAGAAGGCAGAGTTGAAAAGAAACCTCTGACTTTAGCTTTAAACACCCAGCACCAAAGAGTAAAAATTAAGTAGTAAAATTACTGAGGTACTAGAAGAATTTTGACAGTGAAAATGTTTTTCCTGTGAAAACCATAAAATCTCACTACATTACAGCTCTTCTTTGGCATAAAAAGTATGGAAATTAAGCGTTCCTGGGAAATTTTGTCTTTTTTACTAACACGTAAGAGTAACAGGAGTGAAACCTGCGCTACTGGGACTACAGCAAAGCTAGAGCTGATTTAACTTATAAGGGTGTGTATGGAAAAAAATGTATTTTTGTAGCTGGAAAAATTACTAAACACCTTCGTGAAAGACCATTACATTCATGCTGTTTTCAAATTTAAACATTTGCTTTCTATTGACGTTCATCGTATTACGACTAGACAAGTGGGTCAGCCATCAATCTCTATTTTGCAGGTATCTCAGATGAGTCTCGTTTCGAACGTCCCTGCAACCCTGCAAAACAGGATTGTTTCCAACTCAGGGTGATAATTTTAGAGACAAAATGCAAAACCAGCCTCCCTCCACAATGTATTCAAATATATGTTTTGTATTACCTGCTATTTCAATACGGGCACGGTACACAGCATCCATGAGTGTATTATTTTTCCTATTCCGCTTGTATTACATGTAAAGTAATAAAGGTTTTCTTTCTACTCTTCCCTATCAGCTGAAAAGCTACATTAAGTCATTAGAGATTTGCAATACACCTCACAAGGGATACCTTTAGGAAAAAATAATCTAAGGCGGCCCTGTCTGTCTGGCAACGATCTGCCAACCCACTCTTTACGCTCCATTTTATTACAAATTTAATAAAATGCTCTTTGCAAATATCAGTGCTATAAATGGCAGAAAAGATAAAACACGAATTTGATCTATCTTGATTCGTCTGTGTTAATTAGACAGGAGCACTTCTGTGTTTGTTGATCTACAAATGTCATCTTTCTCCTTTAAAAAAAGCAAGGATATACACAAAAGAGGGATCACATCTAGAAAGAAAGGTTTTAAGCTCCCTTTTAACTGCAGCTTTAGGTTAGGGCAGCACTAACAAGTCAAGACCTTTGGAACAACTACAAGACAGGAAACCCCAAATTCTCACACCTCCTCTCCTAAGTACCTTTGAATTAAATCAAGCTAGATGACCCCAAAAACTAAGTCAAACAACATTAATTCTCAAGGCAGTTGCTGGTTTGAATATCGCACTATTCAGGTAAATACTGAGGTGTTGCAAGTCCTGCCCTTTCTTCCTACAAACACTCCACGTGGGAAAGCATCCATGGCGCTTCACCGGCTTCCGCCACGAAACCACTGCGGGAAAGAGGCTGGTACGCAGGAGGTGGACACCTGCCATGGAAAGCAGGGGTAATCTCTTTTTTACATCAGAGTTTAACAATGCCAGCCAAATATTCTATGAGGAAAGACAAGCCCCGGTAGAGCAGAGCTGCTGGAGCGCCACATTGCAGGAGCCTTCTGGGCTGCTGCTCCTTCTTGGGGAGGGGAGAGGGGCTCAGGCCACATCGCTGATGGGCACCACGAGGACCACCTGGTGCTTCAGATGGGTCCAAGCACATCTTTGGGACTCAGAATCACCACTGAGGTGCTGGAGCGTGTCCAGAGAAGGGCAATGAGGCTGGTGAGGGGTCTGGAGAACAAGTCTGATGAGGAGCGGCTGAGGGAACTGGGGTTGTTCAGCCTGGAGAAAAGGAGGCTGAGGGGAGACCTCATCGCTCTCTACAACCACCTGAAAGGAGGTTGTAGCGAGGTGGGGGTCGGTCTCTTCTCCCAAGGAACAAGCGATAGGACGAGAGGAAACGGCCTCAAGTTGCACCAGGGGAGGTTTAGATTGGATGTGAGGAAAAATGTCTTTACTGAAAGAGTGGTGAAACATTGGAAGAGGCTGCCCAGGGAAGTGGTGGAGTCCCCATCCCTGGAGGTATTTAAAAGACGAGTAGATGAGGCACTTAGGGACATGGTTTAGTGGGCATGGGGGTGTTGGGTTGATGGTTGGACTCGATCTTAAGAGGTCTTTTCCAACCTTAATGATTCTATGATTCTATGATTTCATACACCTCCTCACCTACTTGTGCAAAAAATGTATCTGTGTATATATAGACACAAGTAATTTTTACTCGAAAAGTTAAGAAACAGTGAATAACACTATAAAGATAACTAACTTGCAGCACAATTGCTTTTACTCAATATTTTTTGTGGGTTTTGGTTTTTTTTCAATCAGAGAAGCACAATAAGCGAGGACTATCAATATGATTCAGGTTTTCAATATTAGTGTCTTAAATATAAGCAGAGATGCAACAGAAGAAAGGGGTTTTTTTTTTGATTCAGGAGGCAATAGCTCAGCTGCCCCCTGCACTGCTTCCCTTCCTAGAGGTATCGCAGGAAGGCCTGTACGAGCAGGCTCTGACGCATACGGAGTCAAAGAACATTTTTGGCGCGTAAGACTGCCTACGTGAATGCATTCACATTTGTCTGGGGCAGAATTAATGCCCAGCCCACAAAACCATGACTCACTCACCACGAGGAATTTCATCCCTCGTTCATGGCGCGTTCAGCCCTACAGCTGAATTTGGCTGAGCAAGGAACTTAGACAGGCTCTTTGGTAACTACGATGCTGAAAAACTTGTATTGAATTTTGTACTTGCTTTCTTCTTCTTTTTTCCATTATTTTTCTTTTTTCCATTTTTCTTTTTTCCCCTTCTTCTTTTTTTTTTCCCCCTTTTCATTCCTAGCACAGGCGTCTCTCGTCCGTGGCAGACTATGGGAGGACCAGCCCAATTCAGCACGGCAGTGCTTTGCTCCCGTGGAAAATCCTCCTCGCTCTGGGCAAGTGCTTTCGCAGCCGGATCACTGCAGAGCTCAGCTATCACGCAGGTGCGCAAGGGTGGCCACCCGTATTTCACTGCGGGATCATAACGCCACTGATTAAATGAACTTATTTTGGAATTAGTGCACTTGCAGCTCTGGCAGTCCTCTAGCGCTAAAATGCTAAATAGGTAAGGGAAGAGTGAAAATGTTTATCAAGAGCTCTTACTTCCTAAATTGATACAGTCATTATCAACCTAATTATATAATTACACTTGAAAGGAGGATTGCACATCATCTGCTGTGTAAATCTAAGTAAAACACAAGCACTTATCTTGTAATCCCAAATTAAAACTACAAAGTCCTATATTTAAATTCTCAATAATGCTTTAAATAAAGTGCTTGAAAAATAATGTAACTTTGCATTTTAGCCTTACTTTAATAGCTAGGTAGGACATGGGAATTGAATACTAACTGATTATTAAGAAGATAAAGTGGTTTAGCAATGCACTGTGTACAGAGAAACTGAACTATTACGTGCATTATCTTTTTCAGCTGACTGTGCAAATGCAGGCCTATTCTGAGCATGTAATTATTTCCATTCAATGATTAGATACAGTATTTTAATGCATAAATTGACATAACTGCCAACATTTAGGAATATACAGGCTGAGTGGAATGAGATACGCTGGAACAACTTGAAAAAGAAGTTAATAAGGCTGCTAGGATTAGTGTGCTGGGCGACTGGAGCAGGCTGAGAAGGCACATACGTGCAAATCCATCTGGGTATGCACATACGTGCTTACATGTGTTGGAAACAATAAAATCAGGTGCGTGGTTTTGCATATGAGAGAGAAAGGTGTTGGTATAACAGCAAAGAACTGCCTGGAGTGTAATCCTGCACTGTTGATTTACATCAATTACACTGAGAATTTAATGGATGATAATGAAAATAACAGAAAGCTGACTGCTAAATATACTAACAGAGATTAGTTATTATTAAGCTATTAGGTTTTTTTTATTAGAGGTGCCAATAAAAGACCGATATGGAGGGAAGGAGAGAGAATTGCTGAAAACAAATGAATATGCAGCACTTGGCTTTGCAGCTCGGTGTTGCATTGGGCACATTTTGCCTCACTGGGGTGAGGTCAGCCATCCTGCTTTTTGGGTACTTTGCATTCCCAAGGAGTCAGGAAAGAACATTTTTTGCAGTCAGAAAATTGCGAAGATTTGTACTGATTTAGGAGGAAAGTCTCCTCTGTCAGCTCAATTACCCGGCACCATTTTAACCTTGTAAATGAGATGGGCTTCAGAGCACCACTGACGGCCATTGTAACGGGGGCAGTACGCGGCAGCTCCTCCGTTTTTCAGAACAAATTCATGCATTTCTTTTCTCTTCTAAGAAAGGGACTTCCTTTAATCCCATTTGAAGTGCATCCAGCATTTCTGAGGGTTTTTTTACAGTCTCCTGAATTATTTGGCTCTCACAGTTTCGGGCTGTAATCACGCTGCAGACCCTTAGTTAGGCTCCTGCCAAGGAAAATTCAAAACTCCTTGTCAAATGCACTATTTATACTGAAACAAAAAGGTAAGTGTTCCTCACTACAACTATATTTTGTGATCTTACTCTCAGTTTTCAAACCCATCCCAGCCTCAGCAAACAGAGCTTTCACAGCCCTGGGGCCCCGCTCCAGGCAGAGAGCAACGCCACTCTTCAGTCCAAAACACACAGTGAAAATAAACCTGCATTGTTTCCCCACACACCAATGCCAAGTGACACAAAGAGAGTATTTTTTCTACAGGAATTGTTCCTCCAACCTCTCACCATGTCACAAATTAAGCCTTTTTTTCAACTCAAAATATTTTGCACAGAATTTAATCTGTATGGTTTTCCTTTTTTTTCCTTCTTTTTAACCTAGATTGGATATATTAAAAATTCTCATTCCTAACTCATCTGAGCACGTGGCGTGAACAAACAGGCAACACATAGGATTGCCAAATTCAAGGGTAGCAGAAATAAAAGATTTTATTCTTATCCACACACAGCTTCTACAAAGATAAGGGAAGGCATCAATTTTAAATAGGTCTAAGAGCACAAAAAGATGGGCTCTTCTTCAGTGGAGTTATCTTTTTACAAGTAGAAAGCCTCAAGAAAGCAATTCATAACTCGATTGATCAAGACTTTTACCTCAAAATATAATTACTAGGCGTGCACCCTAATTATGCCGAGATACACGTTTAACACAACGCCACTGTGAACAACCATTGGTTCCTCTTTCTCTGACGACATCATCTAAGAAATCAAATTAATCAGGTCCCAGAGGAGAACTGGGCAGATGCGTGTGCGCTGATAGATAATAGCTTCAGAGACCTAATTACTAAAATGCAACTTTCTTTGTTCTCTAACAGAATTATCTAGAGATCTGTATTTTCCAGATTAATAAACTAAGATAAATGTGTGCCAGACAAAAGGATAAAAAAACAGTTTAATAATGTTGGGAACAATTTCTGACATTTAGACATGACCTATTTAAAAAAATCTACTATTTCCTATGTGTTCTTATTTTTTAGTTAAAATGTTATTGTTAACTTTATTTTCTAAAACCCCTGAGCACTTTTCTCCTCCATTTGCTTCTTAATCCTGAGGAACATGATCATCACATTTTAATTGTCGATTAATATAGCATATTCATAAATAACTTCAAAAAAGATCAGCAAATATAAAGGAGACCTATAGTGAAATTCTTTCCAATGACTGAAACAGCAACAGACATTAAGTTTTGAATTAAACAAATCTTGTCCCGCAAACATCACTATCACTGACCTAATTTCACCTTTCTCTTTCAATAAAATTTTGTCCATAGGTTCTCTGTTTGAATTTTGTATCAAAATCTTGGGCAAATATGCAAATGCGTAACTGCATAAAGAAGAGAGAGTACATTTAGCAGCACTAAATTTCTGCTGATTTTTACTCATTTCAGAAGTGAATAGCAATTTTGTTCATAGAAAGATAAGTAGTAACAATAAATACAAAAAGTGCATTGGCATTTCACCCTAACTTTTTTAACAGTTTCATTAAAAATTGTCGCGACAAGAATAATTTTATCCTGCATTGGCTCCACAGTTGTACCTATAACTAACAATGGCAAGCAAATGAGCTAGAAATTAATAACTTGCAGCCCTGCTGTCCTGGTTTCGGCAGGGATAGAGTTAATTTCCTTCCTAGTAGCTGGTACAGTGCTGTGTTTTGGATTTAGGGTGAGAACAATGTTGATAACACACCAATGTTTTAGTTGTTGCTAGGTAGTGCTTACACTAGCCAAGGACTGTTCAGCTTCCCATGCTCTACC